>NC_083620.1:16077313-16267313 GCF_963584025.1 Labrus mixtus
TGCCCAGAAGTAAGAAAAAAAAAAAGATGATTAGGACCACACATGGCCTGTATGGGGGCTATAAATCAAAGCAGTTGTACATTCTGAGCAGTGTAAGTGATCGAAACACCAGCAGGGTTTAGTTTGGGACAGGCTGCACTGACTTTATCTTGACACTGTGGTTGGTAAGTGTTGCTAGTGGGTTTCTTCTTTTGTGGTTCTGCACAGTGTGATGTTTTTTTCCTGTGATAACTGGAAACAAGCAAACGACGCTGAAAGAAACACATCAGTGGCACCAGTGGATAATCATCTGAAAGATAAATTGAAGGAAACATATAACTGTTGTTATAATGAGAGACGCGCAGACAGAACATAGGTTCGTCAAGACACTGTGACTTGTGTTTGACGCAAAAACACGCTCTAAGAGGAGAAGGTGTGAAGGTTCTGATTTCCAGAATAAAGACATCACAAAGAAACATAAAAGAACACTTGTTAAAGAAGACGTCAAATGACGTTTCTGCGAGAGCAGGAAAACTGACTACCAATGCGTCTGATCCCCCTCTCTTCTGGTTTCTTCTATTATTGTTTTGGTCAGGCAGGAAAGTGTGATATATAACTGTTCTCATGAGTCATCGCTACGTTTCCTGTTTGCCATAGCCACAATGTTGAGTTTCCTTGTTTCAAGGATTTTGGTCCATGTTTTAATCTGTTTCTGAAAACTTATCACAAAATCAGCAGTGGTTTCAAAGTATTTAACTTAATAAAATAGATATGACATTTGAGAATGACCCTGTATAGTCAACAAAAGTTGCTAGCTCAAAGCTTTAGAATTCCTAAGACAGCGAATCATCTGCCATCCTCTTGTTGGGAAATATGTAATAGGCCATTACATTTTTCTCCGAGTCATTATTATACGAGATCAGTATCGTCATGTGATATGACCGACTCAAGGGAAGTTAAATAAAGAGATGAGGTCATGCTGGCCCCTCCCAGTGTGTAAATACTTAACAGTAATGATCAGGTGTAAAGAAAAATAAATGAACAGAACATGAAAGATGTGAGAAGTTTTTCCTTGTTTATTACCCATTTTTTGTTGGTAACTTTTCTTTTAAACAGTTGAAACATTAACTCTTATAATATAGGTCAGATATACTGTTGCAGCCTCCAAGCTTTACCAATTGTACTTTGAGAGTAACTCGACACTTCTCAGCTAAACTGACACTTTAAAGCTCAAGGTCATAACTAACATATATCATCCTCTTCTCTTGTTCTACACAGATAAAGCAAGAAATGGGGTCTATCCTTCAGTTACTGCTCCCACTGACCCAGCCGCTGAGCAGCACAGAGATATCCGAGGATCATCAGGACGATCTGCAGGCGATGCTGCTGCGGCTAAAGGAAGTGGCTCAAACTGTGGCTCATGCGCCCGGCCCTGAGGTAAGGCATTGTCATCAATGAATGAGACAGGAGAGGAAATGCAAAACAAACGACTGACCTTGTTGACAACACACTCATTCAATTCTCTTTTATGTCTTTCTGTTCTATTTTTTTTTTTATATTTCCCATTATAGTGCACATAAAAACGTAATATACTATATGTCCTTTGTGCCAGCATTTCTGGGGCTGATGAATAATCATTCAAACAATCACATTTATTGATGTATAAAAAAGGTTGTCTCATGAAACTTTGAATACTTAATGTTTTAGATGGATTAAAGCAAGAAACGCATACATTTAAAAAAAATATTACCTTTTAAAAAATATGTAATTTTATACATTTGTAGGATAGTTCTGCAGACTGGTGCATTTGAAACACAGCTTTAAAATAAGAATATAATTCTTTAACCCCTATGTTAGCATTTTTTGGTGTTTAACTTTTAGTATGATGGATTTTACCATTTGGAAGAGAACAATGGATAAAGAAAATGCATGAAAGACATTAGACAATAACTTAATTCAAAGTAAGCTGAACTATCACCCTGTGGCCGTTGAAGGCACCAGGCTGAGGAACTGAGTGTCCTTGTTTGTGCAGAAGATGTCAATGAATTGTTGTACTCCAGGTTACATACTCCACTAAGCCTCTATCGGCCACAAGCGAGCAGGTACAATTGTTCACTTGTGTCTCCTGACGTTTGTATCCCATCCAGACCAGTAACAGGCATTTACCACTGTAACTCAATATTCTCGCCCGCCTCTTCCTCATTGGAGCGCCGTGCAAATAGGCCAACGCCACAGAAACTCCTTTCTGGTGTAAATATCTGTGAAATGCTCGGCTGACACCTGATCACTGTGTTAATGTGTCTGTCCCAGGAGCTGAATCATGCCTTTGTTGACGGGACGGGTGATCAGTGTGGGAATCTGAGTGCAGCACAGGAGCTGCGAGATCAGGTAACCATAGAGATGAACAGACGAGTGTATCAGGGAGGAGCAGCGAGCCATTATTATAGAGTTTTGACTGCCAGTTCTGACCTCACTTCTTTTATTTTAAACCATGTCAGTGTCACAGATATACAGTGAGATTCTTTATATGGCATAAATTACTTTAAAAAGTGCATGCATGATGGAGGTCTTGTAATTTAATTTGAAAATGTGTACCACGACAAATTTTGCATCCCTCTTATTGAGATAATCTCCAAATCAAAAATAAGATCACAATTAGTATTCAGTTTAAAAATGACATCACTCTCACTGTTTTTGTATTATCATAATGAGAATTTAAACACATAACATTTCAAGTCCTTAACCATTTTGAAAAGGTTCAGCAAAAGTGCTCAATTTTGTGCTTTAAAAAGATACGGAAACTGATTTACAGTTTTTACAGTAAGTTTGACGTGGTGGTCTAAACATAGATCATTTCTTCTTTCTCCAGAATGTCGTGCTGCAGCAGCAGAACACAGAGCTGAGGCAGAAGCTGCAGAGCGTACAGGAGAACAATGAAGCTGTCCAGCAGGCCATCAAGGACCGAGACGAAGCCATAGCCAAGTGAGAAGAAATACTTATTCGCTGCCTGATAGTATCAAATATATCCAGATGCCTTTGACAGACTATTTTGGGTTTAATATTCAGTGAAATATGAATTATTCTCTCAGAAACAGGAGAGACACAGAGCATTTCTTGCGGCATATGTAAAATGTTTTAATATGCCTTTTTTTTTGTATAATATGATTGTGATTCCGTTGACTTATGTTCATATATTTGCAGGAAAAATCTGATGGAGGTCGAGCTGGTGAGAAGTAAAAATGACATGATGTGCCTGAACAACCAGCTATTAGAAGCTATCCAACGGAAACTGGAGCTGTCACAGGAGCTGGAGGCCTGGCAGGTGGGTTCCTTTTTCTCTATTCAGCTTTTTGTCCATTTAGTCAGGTCTGATGTTTCATAAACCAGCCAACTCCATGCCTCATGCTGTGTCTTAGTCACATTGTCAAAAGACTTGGACTCTCTGAGCAAATCCAGAATAAATACTTGTATTTATACCCTAAAGATAAAGCTCAGTATCCCTTTTAAAGCCATGCTGTCAGCAGTTTCAGTGCTAATTTACCAGGACAGGATGGATGTATCTCAGTTTGTGTCCTCAGTAGGAGGTCAGGGACAGATGCTGTAATCTCTCTCTCCCAGTCCTATCAATTTGGAGGACTATGAGAGGCAAGTGTCTCTTTCTGCTGCACAGTCACTATGCCAAGCTGAGCCATCTGCCGGAAATTAGGATCTTTCATGTTCAAATGGAGATAAAAAAAAATAAAAATATTTGGAGCAAATCACTGAGGGAACTTGAGAAATACAGATCAAAAACAGATAAATGCAGTGATCAGTCCACACAAAGAACACTGACGACCGGCAACTACATGGCTTTCTAAACATTTCAAGAGTCCAGATTCGAGACTTACTGAGATAATGCTTTTGCTGTTTTAGCTCAATGTCATTTCAGTCTTCAGTTCTCTGAATCTGCCTTTGAGCATTCCATGAAGTTATTGTCTTTTAAAACAGTCGTTGAATGAAACAAAAATGGACTCTAAGAGCATGTCTAAATCTATATACTTGTCAAATAATCAGACGAAACAATGTTTTTCCATTTCTGAATACTTAATTTGTAGCTGGGTTCTGTACTCGCCTTCAAGACCTGGGTACTGATGTTTACGACAAATGTCACTCAAAAATACTTGAATTGTGAGATTGTTCGAAATCCTGCTCACATTCTCTTCTTCCTCACCTTCTCTCAGGACGACATTCAGGTCATCATCAACCAGCAGCTCAGGTCACAGCAGCAGTCGGAGCTTCCTCAGAAGAAGTCACCATCCAACGGCATGTCCTTCTTCCGCAGGCCAAGCAGTGTGACCTCCACCTGGACACGACAGCCCTCCTCCTCCTCCACCTGGAATTCAGACTCTAATCAGGACAAAACCAAGTCCCCCTGGAGGGACTGGTTAAGACGGGGGAAAGGGGTGCAGTATGGTAAATAGTGGACATTGAGTGAACCAAAGCTCCAGGAGGTAAAAAAGGAAGTCCAACTGCAGCTTTCTGTACATCAAATATGGTGAAAAGAAGCCATAGAGACACTTTGAATTCAGTACTGAAGCACAGAGCCACTACGAACAAAGACTTATCAAGAACCCTCTTACCTAAAAACATTTCACTGAGGCTGAGCCTTCCTATTACTGTGATGACTCCAGCTAATTTCACAGAATTATGTTCAAAGCTTTGCTTTAGGTTGTAAATAATGTGCCTTATTTTGTCATATTGTAAATGTATGTGTATGTCTTTTTACATAAACAGCAGGTGTAAAGAGTATGTGTTCAAATTATTTAACATCACAAAATCGAAGTGAAAGAGAAGACTGGACAGAAGTTTCATGACTGAACTGTAAAACTCTATTCATGCTGAATTTTGTCTCATACCAAGTTGGAAAAAAGAGAAGCCAGTTTTCTAAACAAAGCTAATCATGTTAAAATGTTGATCGTATACGATACTGTGTATGTCTTCACATAAATGATCACGTTTTTTTTTTGTGTTTTATTTTCTCTGGATGATAACTTGGTATGGTATGTGTTTGTTCTGTGACTCAATGCTCAGTATTAAAGCTGTTTAGATCAAACTTGGTTTTATTTCCTGCCTCACTGATCACATCTGGAGTACTTGTCAAATCATTTCATAACACATCTGTTCAGGTGGAGAAGTTTGATATTGGATACATTGAAATGGTGGGAATTGCGCAGCTGACACAACATATAAACAAAAATGTGCTACGTGGTTTACAGGGAAGCTATACTACCGTTGTAAAAAGGGTTTCCCTGAAATGCAGACCCTCATACCCAAATGTAAACTAAGGAACTCAGTTTAATGAGGGGGGGCGCTCTTGAGTTAACATTAAGAATGATCCAGAATGAAGCCTGCTGCTGCCCTCTGCTGACAGCCAGCATACACATCAGTGAAAAATCATTAATAGACAGGCATAGACTGTAAATATAAAGATGAAAACACTCAAAATCTAACTGAATCTGCTCTATTTTCTATATGTATAATATATGCAAATATAGGCCCTCATAAATATGAATAATCATGCACATATCCTTACTGTATGTGCATGATAAGGCATACTTATTAATTATTTATTTAACAAACTAAGTCAAAGTATCTCTTTAAGTACAGTTTAATATGCAATTTCAATGCTCATTTGCCTTCCTTAAAAGTCACAAATATTATGTTATTTGGGGCATAACTTGTTATATTAATGACTATTACGTTTTCTTCTTCTTCCTGCTCCTGTTTGCTCATGAACAGTGTTTCAGCATTATGAGAAAATATTTTATTTTTATTTTGTTGTGTTTTATTGGTGTTGAAACCATACACTGAATTGAGCAAATAAATAAAATATGAATTATGAAAAATAAATAAATAAATAAATCAAATATGAACTATTTTAAATTATTCCCACAAGTATTATGTTTGAATACAGTTTAAGAAAAGATTGAACTTTTAATAAGGGTTGCATACGTGTACTACCTTTTATAGTGTCCAACGAAATGCTTCTTTTAATCCACAGTGTTTTATTGTTTTCTTAAAGTTACTCAGCAGCAGCAGAGAGACCCCTCGTCTCATTTTGATGACGTTTACAATTTCAATTTACTGAGGATCTGCTTCCACTGGTTTCGCAGAAGCAATTTTTTTTTTCAAACCAAAAAACACACACTTCTTCCCGTCAAGCAGGTACGACAGCACCTCTTTATCGTTTGTACATTTCATTTGGACTGATAATACACGAAACCAAATGTGACAGTGTGTTAAATCTACGCCACAGAGAAGAGAGTCGTGGTGACCCAGTGACAGCTTTAGCTTTCGCTACTACACAAGCTAACCAGCTAACTAGCCCTGTTGCAGGCAGGACGGTCACTGCTACTCGCCAACCCTCCCAGCTAGGTCGCTAATGCTACTACATAACTGCTAGGCTGACAGCTGACATGATTTAAATAACGGGTTAAGAGGAAAGGTAGCTCCACAAAGTAAAGGTGTTAAACTAAACTGATGGGTAACCGTGACAACACACGTAACTTTGATCCGCCGACATGGTGCTGTTTGGTTGTTTGCTGCTCCATTTAAGGAGTAATTGTTTTATTGGTTGATCTCTACAACATGCCTAAAGTTTAATAGTACGTCAGAGGTTGAAGAAATGAAAGCAGGCGTAGGATCAGGAGAAAGAGGATGTTAAGAGTACCTTTTACATTAAGGGAAATATTGTGTTCAGTGTGAAGAGAAACAGTCACACACAGAAATATTGAGACAGGAAATTCTTCACATTTCACAAATTATGAATATCTAGGTCTGATCTGATCTTCTACACTACAGTGAAGAGGTCTGGAAACTCACTCCTGGATGTGATCACAAGAAGATTAAGATGTATGAATGAATGAATGAAACCCTTATTGCCCCTATAGGGGAATTTGCCTTGCACAGAGAGCTAAAAAAAAACACAATACAAACAAAAATTTACAGGACAGCACGTAAGAACACATAAAAACACACTAAAGCATCACATAGGATAGGATAGGATAGTACTTTATTGATCCCCAGAGGGGAAATTTGGGCGTTACAGCAGCACAGACAAGAAAGCTCAAAAATACACATTAAACAGAATAGATAAGATAAATAAAAACAAAAACAGGGGGGATATACAGTACAAAATGAATGATGAAGTTAACTGGGGGGAATTGAGAATTGAGACCGTATTTGCAGAGAATGACAAGATAAAGTGACAGGTGATGATTAAAGTGACTTGGTATGATAAAATAGCAGCAAGTAATGTAAACAGCAGAGAAGAGAGGCAGTGTTGTACCACAGTAATGCAGAGATTCAACATTCACATGATTCAATGAGGGATTTCAGCAAGTTAAATAAAGTGCAGAGTGTCGAGTTCGTCCTGTATAATCAGTTCTTATTAAGCAGCTGAATACTGCGCGGTACAAAGGATGTAATGCCTCTTTTAGTCCTCGTCCTGGGCGTTCTGCACCTGCGCCCTGAATTCAAGAGTTCACACTCGGACCAAAGGGGGTGCAGAGGGTCAGCTGTGATCTTGACGGCTAAATTCACTGTGTAACGGTCTGTCAGGAAATAAATGCTGTACATTTGCTTCCCAGTTATCTTGCTGCCTAGTTTAACAACTTTGTCCAGTTTGTTCTTATTACTGACCTTCATGTGTCTGACTGTAACTGTAAGGCTGACATGGTTATGATAATAGTCAGACAATGATAAAAAAGAAAATACTAACCTGTGTGGATATTGTGCTGCGTCTGTGTTGATGTGTCTGCGTTGCCCTTGAAGGCTGGGATCTTGGATGGAGTGAGTGTTGAGCCCCAATGAGATGACTGACCAGGGCAACAACAACCAGAACATCTCCTGCAACCCCTTCGCCGCCCTCTTCAGCTCACTGGCTGATGCCAAGCAGTTCGCATCAGGCCAGAAACCTCAACAGTCTACCGAACCACCACGTGAGTTATCAGAGCTGCTGCAACCCTCTTGAAAGAAATACATTAAAGGGGGATCATAGTTACGAAACGAAGAGCAGAGAAACAAATCAGATACACACATAATGCCCACATAACTTCAGTGTTAGAGGAGCGTCAGGGTTTTCTCTCTCTTGTCATTTGTTCTGGCTTAGATTAATCCATATCATGAAACCATACCAACCTTTTTTTCCTGTGTGACAGTGGAGGACTCAGGAGAGAGCCAGTCAGAGTCAGAAAACTCTGTGTCAGACAGCGTCGATGAAAATGATGACTCTGTGGCAGAGATCAGCCGCTCCTTCCGGTCCCGTCAGGAGCTCTGTGAACAGCTCAATGTCAATCACATGATCCAGCGAATATTTCTCATCACTCTTGACAACAGTAAGTAAAAGGAGATTAAATATGAGCGATTTGTAACGAGTACCGCTTTTTATACAGAATGTATGCCTGCGTCTTAGTTCTATGAAAATAAACACAAACTCCAGCTCAGCAGAGATTCCAGTCTGCAGTTATGTTGCTAGCAAGTTACTTAATAAACAACAGTAGTCCAGTTTCTGATTTATGACCATGTAAATAGACTAAAGGAGTAGAGAGACAACTGTTGAAAAGGTATATTGAATATCCACCTACTGCATGAACCATACATTCTACTGTATGTCTGTTATATCAACATTGAATGACAAATACCTAGTAGTAACATACAACAGGTAAACAATTGTAGATCCATTTGCTAAACTTGGGTTTTCTGTTTGAACATCTGTAGTAACTGAGCCTGTTATGCTGTTGGGAGCATTTTTATGGGCCCACTTCTCCCCTTAGTGGAAAGGGTCACAATACATTTAAATCAAGTTGTTCTGAGTTGTGACATTTATTCTGTGAGGAACCATTCTCTTTCCTCTTGGGAGTGTTCCCTCCAGGATGACAGTACACACTTCCATAGGGCACGAGGAGTCACTGAATGATTTGATGAGTAGGAGCTTCAAATGTATGAATTCAAAGAGACATGAAATGTGGGGAGGAGAGTGGGAGGTGACATTCAACATAGTGCCAAGGTCAGATTCCAATTAATGTAAGGTGCAAAGTCAGGTTTCTTCTTTACGTTACCAACAAAATAGTCTTCTTTTGCTTCTCTTTGAAAGGACATAAGAGAGACAGACAGACAGATGTCTCTATATGTAGCTGGGTTTTAGCCAAAAAAGTACAGCAGTCTGTTCTGCTATTCTTAGTGGTATTATTGTTTGATGTTGCTGGCTCTCTTGAATGTCAAAATTTAGCTTCCAGTAAGTAATGCAACAAATGACTCACCACCCTTAATGACAATACCAAGACCTTGCACATTGTGAATCTTCAATGTGAGAATGCTGCTCAAGGATGAGTCATGGTGTTCAGGAAATGTTGGCAAAAGCCCCCCCCCCCCTTTTCACATGGAGTCCTACAATGATTTCCTCTACCTTGAAAAATATATACACAGGCGCTTCAATTATCCAGTATTATTTATTCTTGATTTTGAAGTCGGTGTTCATTTCTCGGCTACGATAATCCAGCTATGATGTTTTTTTTTTGTTTAAACGTCACAGCTTTTTATGTACTATAATTTGAGATTTTTGTTTTTATGGAACATGGTTTCATTTCCTTGAAGGTGACCCAAGTATGAGAGGAGGCAATGGGATCCCCCCTCGCTGTGTTTACCTGGAGGAGATGGCTGCAGATCTGGATGGACAGGACTGGCTGGACATGGACAACATAGAACAGGTCAAGAGCATGTTTTTTTTTTGTTTTTTTTTGCTGAGGGATGACTTCAACAGAAGCAGGAAAACTAGACATTAGTTAGACATAGTTTTTTTAGGTGTATTATGCAGGGAATTAATTCAGAAATATAAGGAATAATCAGTCATACAAAGATTGTTTTGTGTGTATGGGTGAGTAATCAGATCAGATCTCTGTCTTCCAGGCTCTGTTTAACCGTCTGCTGCTGCTAGAGCCAGGAAACCAGCTCATCTACATGACATCATGCAGCGCTGTTAACCTGTCAGCTGACCGTGACGCCGGAGAGAAGTGCGCCATGCCTTACCTGTTTGCTTGTTACCAGAGGTCTAAAGAAGAGGTGAGAATGCCTGCAGCTGTTTTCTGCATCTGCTCTCAGAGCTTGCCAGACTACTCTCTGTAATTTGAACATTAAAAATGTCCCATGCTCTTTCATAGTGATTTGATTATTTTTTGCACAAGGTGACAAAGGTACCAGAGAAGTTGCTGTCATTTGCTGTACGCTGTAAGAACCTGACAGTTTCTAACACACGGACAGTTCTGCTCACCCCGGAGATTTACGTCAGCCAGAATATCTACGAACAGCTGCTGGACCTGCTGCTGGAAGGCTTCAATGGATCACGTAGGTTCAGTAGGCCTGACCTGCTGCCTTCCTTTTTGTTTTGGTTATGTGCCTTGCTCTCTCTTTTTACTTTGGTTTTCTTATGTAAAGCTTTGTCTTTAACTTTCTCCTCTCACTTTGTTTCTGTTTCAGAGCCAGAGGAGGTGGTTGAGTTTGTAGAGGAGGTCATTGCGGGACTACTCTCTGACCAGGAAGTGCGTACTTTCGAGGAGGTGATAGTACCAGTGTTTGATATCTTCCATGGACGCGTCAAAGACCTGGACCTTTGCCAGCCTGTCCTCTACTCCTACCTGGATGTTTTGCTCTATTTCAGCCACCATAAAGATATTGCAAAGGTCAGGAGACACACTGAGACATTTGCAAAAAGCATTGTGAATTTGCATCGTTACTTCTAACCAGGTGTTTGACATATACAGAAACACAATCATGATCAGATATACTGTATTGGTATTCATTTGTAATGTTCTACCTTTACCCTTTGAGTTTGTGGTTTCACCCCCCTCAACCCCTCAAGCTTTCACAATTGTCCTAATAGTTCTTTTTTTGTTGTTGGTTTCTGTAGATTTTGATGGAGTATATCCAGCCCAAAGATCCAGCTAATGGTTTACAGTACCAGAAGACCCTTTTAGGGGCAGTGTTAAGCATCTCGTGCCTGTTAAAAACCCCAGGTGTGGTGGAAGGACATGGTTACTTCCTGAACCCTTCCCGCTCCAGTGCCCAGGAGACAAAGGTCCAGGAGGCCAACATCCACCAGGTCAGCAGATTCTCCTATTATGACGTTGACTTCTGATAATGATATTTCCTGAAATGAATGATGAAAGCAAACACTGCTTGTCAAACTACAAATGTCTACGGGTTATAATCTTTACTTCCCTTGTGTTGCAGTTCATGGGCCAGTTTCATGAGAAGCTGCACCAAATCTTTAAGAATTTGCTCCAGCGTTCTGGTGAGACGCGCCACTTGCTGCTCTCGTGGCTAGGCAGCTGTTTGCATGCTAACGCCGGTCGAGCAAAGATATGGGCCAATCAGATGCCCGAGATCTTCCAGATGTACGCGTCGGATGCTTTCTTCTTAAACTTAGGTGCAGCGCTTTTGAAGCTGTGCCAGCCCTTCTGCAGGCCTCGCTCGCCCAAACTGCTCACCTTCAACCCCACCTACTGCGCCTTCAAAGAGCTGAGCGAAGAAGAGAGACGCAATCGCAACGTGCACGCAAGAGGTTAATGTATAAGACAATTTGGGGGAATAAGCCTTTTTCTTTTGTCAATACTTCATTCCATATTTGTTATGTAACAGTAGAAACTGTTTTTTTTTTATTTACAAGTGGGTTTATAGTAGTTTTAAACTCTCAGTTTTGAAGGGCTGCATGTTAATGAAGACTAAACCTGATATTTTATGACTGAATAGTGTTTTATTTCTTTTACCAGGCCTCGAAAAAGAAACCTGTCTAATCCCTGTGCCCCCTCAGCAGCTGGTGGAGTCTGCACAGTCTTACAGTCTACTGACTGAAAACCTCATCCTCACACAACTCACCCTGCATCTTGGCTTCCACAGGTACATTCTTTCAAAAAAGTACAGATGTTACAGAAACGTAGTTTACATTATGTTCTATCATGTTGGCACCATACTACTTTATGACGGCATTAATCTGTGTTGTCTTGCACTGTTTGTGTCAATGGACCATAATGTGTCCATGCAGACTCCACGAGCAGATGGTAAAGATGAACCAGTCTCTCCACCGGCTCCAGGTGACATGGCAGGAGGCCCAGCGATCAGGCAGCCCCATGTCAGAGCAGCTCCTGGAGCAGTTTGAGCGTCTGATGATTGTTTATCTGTCAACCAAAGCCGCCACCACGCAGCCTGCCATGCTGCAATGCTGCCTTAACCTCCAAGCCTCCACCGGTGCTCTGCTAGTGCAGCTTGGTTTGGGAAACCAGGGGCCTGAACATGTAGCACTCAGTTTTCCCCTGCCCTCCCTACAGAATACTATGCTTTGCTTTGTTCCAGGTAGGTCACACCTTCTCCTACAATGCAAATAAAGTGGAGCAGAGCTTTTTTATCCTCCCTAAATTGGAGGATTTTGCAAAAAAATCGAATACATAACCAAATAATATACCGTTGAAATAAACATAATATAAATAACTACATTTTTTATGTGAGGTAAAGACACTGATACAAGGTTTGAGTTAAAACCCAACAGGGTTCAGACTGAGGTCAAGTGAAAAATGAAGCTACCTGATCTCTGGGTTTTCAACAGCAGAACCAAAAAAATGTGGAAATTACATTGATTAACATTCCTTCAAATAATAGTAATTCCTTGTGTCTTTCCTTGGACAGAGTTTTTTGCTGAGAACATAGGAGATTTTTTCATCTTCCTGCGTCGATTTGCGGACGATGCTTTGGAGACCTCCACGGATAGTCTGGAGCAGATTCTTAACTTCATCACTGTCTTCATGGGGAATGTAGAGAGGTACATAACATGCTCTACACTCTCAGAAATAAAGTGCTAATTAGAACCAAAAATAAATGTTCTACCTGTCCCCTTTGGAAAACTGTTTTCGGATCCCTGTAGAACCTTTTTTTTTTTTGGTGGTTCCAAGTGGTAGAATTTCAGAGGGTTGTCTCTAAAGCCCAACATATACCGTATGTACAACTATCTCTGAGAGGTTTCCCCTACATCCTTTTTATGGTGTAATGGTTCAACAAAGAACCTGCACAGGAGGATTTAATCCACCGTCTTAACAAGAAACCTACAGAGGGGATTCCACAGGGATCCCTTTTATATTCCAAGGGTTGGATCTAGAACCCACCCAGAAGGGCTTTTAAAATGTTTTTTTTATTATTTTTATCATGGTACGACTAAGAATGAACACCTTGTCTTTTGGCACATTTAAGAAATAATTAAAACAATAATCAATATATTTCAAATGATGGACAAGGAGGGGAGAAACTCTTAGCATGCAACCTTTTGTCTTCTAAGGACACAACTGAAGTCAGATACATCAAACCGTCCTCATTGGGAAAATTCATGTTATCACCGACAATGTTATATCTGGCATGGCAGAGAGGAAAGAGAGAGTTAGTGGCATCATGCCAAGGTCCAGCTACTACACCAGATTAATCATAAGCCATCTACAAACAACTAAGTAATGCAGAGGTCAGTGAGAGCAGTGGAAGTGTGGGTACATTCAAATGTGGCAGTGGATAAAAGACTGAAAAGGCCCGTCCTCTAACTCCTGTTAATAGAGTAAAATAGTCAAAGAACAAACAACCCTATCCAAAAGAGGTTCCTCTAAAGCAAATGCTTCTTGGTAGTACCTCAGCCCTTTGGAAATAACTTTTTTGGAACACCAAGAGTCTATCTTATCATTGTCTTCATAAGGAAGACTATCAATGGTTATTATCTTGCTTGAATAGTGCAGGTTGCCTTGAAATATGTTTCTCATATTGCTTTAATCCCACCTGTCCCACATATACAACAGGATGAAGAACCCTCATTTAAGAGCAAAGCTGGCCGAGGTCTTGGAGGCGGTGATGCCCCACATGGAGCCGCTCACTCCTGGTGCTGTTCAGCCTATCATGTTCCAGCGAGAGCGAGTCTTCTGCTCTTACAGACATGCACCCCAGCTGGCTGAGGCCCTCATCACTGTGTTTGTAGACATTGAATTTACAGGTGAAGTATGCATATGTCTTAAAATGTTTGACTTCAACAGTACTGGTTGTTTTATAAACAGAATTGAAACATATAACTGTACTTGTCCTCTTGTCTGTACTTTTTCAGGTGATCCTCATCAATTTGAACAGAAATTCAACTACAGAAGACCCATGTACCCCATCCTCAAGTACATGTGGGGCAAAGAGGACTACAGAGAGAGCGTGAAGGTAAGAAGAAATCAAGTGTGCTCAAACAAACTCTTTGAATACTTTTCTTTAAGCATATTCAAAAGAAGCTTTCAAATGTGCCTCCAGAACTAATTTATTACAATGTTGGTATTAGATAGAAATTGGCTGGATGGCAGTACAGGAAAATATAAAAAAAGTTGTATTCATTTGTGGTGGGTGTACATTAAAATCTTAATGGATTTTGACATGTTTTATGAGGTTATTACCAAGCAATTCATTTATAGTAGACATTGATTTTTGGTGAAGAGAGCAGCAAATAAATTCCTTCAAAATGCCTGAATTTGTCCTTGCCCCCTTTATCCCTTTCAAACTGTTGCTAGTGTACGAGTACTTGTGGTAAGGATAGAAATAGCCCCTTAGTGCACTTTTGAACCCCTAATAATGGAAGATAAAATGTCAATGAGGTCCCATTTTGTTGCTCACTTCTCGCTGGGATAGACTTTTGCCCCTTTCAGTCTTCAGTGCCCATAAGTAAGTGTAATGAAGGAATATAAGGGGGGACAAACTGGCATACTTTTACTACCAGGTGGTAAGTGATTAAGGGTGTTGTAGTTTATTATACTGATTGATACAGATTTGTTTTTTCATTTACTTTTTCAGCATTTGGCGCACTATGCATCTGAGAACCTGGAGGCCATGAACCCTCCTTTGTTCCTCAGGTTCCTTAACCTCCTGATGAATGACGCTATCTTCCTCCTGGACGAGGCCATTCAGGTAAGACCGAGTACACCATCAGTCAGACATCCATAGATTTCTACCCGTCCCTATTATGTAGTACAAAGTAAACCACCATCGTGTTTTCATTTCTTCTTGTCTGGTGTTATTTCACTTTTTGTGGTGTCGCCTTAACATTAAAATATGGGTTAAGGTTATCTTCCCACAAATCAAATAGTACTGGTTACCATGAAGATTTTGTCAAAAATGTGAATTGGAAAAGACCCTCATGACTTTTAACTTGCTGGTTGTCTTCAATGTTTTTATCTCTTTTGCAGGCCTTCAGATGTTTTCATTAGCTCGATGGAAGAATAAGACTTTATCTTTGTGTGTTGTAGTACCTGAGTAAAATTAAGGTTCTGCAGCTGGAGCGGGATCGAGGGGAGTGGGAAAGCCTGGCCCCCGATGCCCGAAGAGAGAAGGAGTCCAGCCTGCAGATGTTTGGACAGCTGGGACGCTTCCACAACATCATGTCTAATGAGACCATCGGCACACTGGCCTTCCTCACCTCAGGTCAGGCTGAAAAGATTGTGCCTCTTTATATCGATGCATCCTTTCAAAGTTAGTCTTCATCCACCCCATTGTTTTTTTTTTGATCATTTTCCTCATTTCCAGAGATCAAGGGGATCTTTGTGCATCCCTTCCTGGCTGAGAGGATCATCTCCATGCTGAACTACTTCCTGCAGCATCTGGTGGGTCCTAAAATGGGAGCGCTTAAAGTCAAGGACTTCAGTGAGTTTGACTTCAAGCCCCAGCAGCTTGTTTCTGACATCTGCACCATCTACCTGAACTTGGGGTATGTACAATATCTTATTGTAGAAATGTTAACAGTACAAAATGTTTTCCTCCTTTTGTAATTTGTTTAATACCTTCCCTTTGTCATCCTATAAATGGCAGTGACGAGGAGAATTTCTGTGCCACAGTCCCCAAGGATGGACGATCTTACTCTGCCACCCTCTTCACCCAAACAGTTCGGGTACTGAAGAAGATAAACAAGCCTGGGGACATGATCGTGGCTTTTGGACTTCTCGCTGATAAAATAAAGGTATCATTAGTTGTAGAAGCTGTTTGCCAGAAATAACACAAGCATAAATCTGTGTTTTTCTGAATCTATGCCGTGATCGCTGTGGTGGATTTAGGTAGAAACTCTGAAGGTGTGTTGTCAATGTGTCTTCTTTTCAGCCCCATGCAGACAGACAGCAGCAGGAAGAGGAGACTTACTCGGATGCCCCAGATGAATTCTTGGATCCCATTATGTCCACTCTGATGCTGGATCCTGTGCTTCTCCCTTCTTCCAATGTCACAGTTGACCGCTCCACTATAGCAAGGCATCTCCTCAGGTTAGCTCCTGCAAAGCACCGAAATTCTCGCGAGATGATGGCTGTTTGAGAAATCGGGATGTGTCATTTAATTGTGATTATATCCTTCTTGCAGTGACCAGACAGACCCTTTCAATCGCAGTCCTCTTACCATGGACCAGATCAGGCCAAACGAGGAACTCAAACAGCAGATCTTACAGTGGCTGGATAGGCATAAGCAGGAGAGGCTGCAGATGGGACCCAGCGGCTAGCCCACAATCCCTCACTGTGATAAACAATGACCACATCCTAGCATCCTGGCTCACATCTCCTGCGTGCTCTTCTGCTCTGATCCATGGTGTGCTTGCCCCAGTGGATTTCTTCAGACTCCTCTGGTCCCTCTTACATTGCATTCTCTTCTTCACGTAGCCTTCACGCTCAGTGGATTCTCTATGTGACAGCAAAATGTGGTACTTCAGAAACCCTGCACAGTAGCTGTTTGAGTCCAATGACACCCTGTGGTAACATTAGTGGGTGACAAAACCTCTCTGGTTCCTTTCTCCCTGAATGCTGTGTATTAGCTAGTCATTGTTACAATCAGAACTGTGGCCAGAAGTATCAGTTTCAACAGGACTTGTTGAATGTTCTTTATGAACTCCTGACCTGATTTTCTACAGCAAGGTAAGTATTTTTGGGAACTCTTACACTCGATCATGGATGGAATCATTTATAATTTGACCTTGATGTTATTGTTAATTAAACATTATACACTGCCATTTAAAGTTCTTGAAAGCCCTATATTAAAGCATGTTTGGTTACATATCAAGCAGCATTGTAAATAAGACTAGCAATTAAAAGTAAGGCATACATCAAACAGACTTTGATATGTGACTTTTGTTCAACTGAAAATAACATATATTTACTGTAATGAGCACAAAACCACACTGTGAACTATTAACATTTAAAGGTCCGCAAATATAAATGTGCACCTGTCATTAACCAAGCACTTATTAAAGTCCACAAAAGGATCTGAAAGTTTGCAAATGAAAATGTTGGATATAAGGACTTACACTGTGTTTAAGTTATAACACAACAATAAAGATCATTTAAACCACAGCTTAGGATATAGTACACTCACCTCCGACATAAAACACATCTACTACATATCTAATCTAAATCTTAAAATAAAATACTTTGGTTTGGTCTTGAGCAGCTCTCAGATGACTACAACGGGCTGTGATGGCTCATGGATGATGTCAGAAGCAAAAAAAAAAGTTTACTGTTAAGTTTTAAAAATTATTTGAAAAACGTTATTGCTCCCAATTCCTCAAATAATTTCCCTTTAAAGCTCGGCAAGACATAATACAACTGTTCTCATTGACTGATCCAAAGAAAGACAAAATATTGGGTGTTCAACTTGGTTTAATTGGCAGTGTATATAACAGTCATTAACATCCTTGGAATAAACATTGACCAGATTAATTTATGTATCCTGAACTAGCATTTTCATTTTTATTTTTTTTAAACGTGTGCAAGCGTGGTACATTAACATGTGGGCGAACAGTTGATCAATAGAATCTGTGCCTAAAACCGAGAGCCTTGCAGTGATTTCAGCGAACGAGGATCTAACTGGTTTCATACTCTTACGAGACATAATTATAGGTTTTTTTCTAGGGCATAGAGGGAGCTGAGGGTTTGAATATAAAAGGAAGACAGATCATAAGTTTAAGGATGTTTTTTTTTAGTAACTCTTTGAATGATTTCAATTCAAATCCAGTCTTGTATAAAATGGCAAAATGTGAGAGAAAGATTATGTTGGCATGCCCTCATACTGTAAGTGAACTATTTACCACCTAAATGAATACATGGGATAAATTATAATGCAATATTTTTTGTTTTAATTGTGATTATAAAATGTTTATTTTGGATGTACAGTATGATTAATAAATAAAAGTAATGTGCGTTATATAATACATGGTCATGTTCTCTTTTAAAAAGAAAAAATTAAAGACTAAATAAAATCAATGGTTATTATATAAATAGAGAGGTGCTTTTGCTATCAGGACAGTGCATGATATTTACAAAATGACTGTTATTGAGGTTTATTGCATTTACATTTACATAACAATAAAAGACAAATAGGAAACTTTGAACCAATTCATCCATAGTATCGGTAGATACAGAAATGTATGTGAACATCAGTGGTGAGAGGACAAATCTTAACAAGACACCACGTGAACTGTAAAACAAGTCAAGAAGCAAGCATAAGCATACAAATAAAAATCATTTTAAAAAAACTACAACAACCAAGCATACAGATGACAGCCAAGACCAGGGATAATGAGAAACACACACTTACAAAAAAAGGGTGGCCGTGAAAGGTGGGGATGGGGGTCCAGTTACACATTATGTGTTACGTTAGCTTTGGTAAAATGAATCTGCTGGAGGTTCATCAGTCTAATTGCTACACAAAATAAGTAAAACCATCCCACGTCCTGTGAAAGTTCTGTAGGGCCTCATTAACAGCACATCTGATCTATCTTACCCAGTAAGGTTGGACATAATAAAGAATGAGGTGAGTGTTGGTGGATGGAGCGAGTGTTATGAGTCATGAAAGGGATATTTAAATATAGTCTACTTTCATTGATTATTTACTAATATTTTTGAATGCCACTATAGTTTGAGAAAAATGCTGAGGTTAATTTTCTACTCAAGGATTGACTGTCAAAATATTTAGCATTGTCTTTAACAATATCTGCTGTCTCGGATGTCTTTGTGAACCACTGCACACTTTGTGACTGCTATAAGCCCCGTTCCCACCAAGCAGTCACGTTTGGTTCACTACAGTTTGGTTCAGTTCGGTACAGTAAACCCTGAACTTGCTTGCGTTTCCGCAGCAAACTGTACCCTTATTTGGTAAGCGGAGTGTAAGCCAGATGGAGATAGCCGCGTCAGCTTCGTAATAGTGTGACATCATAGCAGCCCAACACAGTGTAGCCAGCTATTAATTAAGTTAAACCTTCAATAAGAACAGGGACACAGTAAACAAGGGACTCTTTATGGTCGGATCTGTACCCTTGGCACCCCAACAGAAGGGTACCAAAAAAGTAGGACGGTACAGATCCCTTATTTTGGTACCATTCCCAACTTTTGACGGTGGAAACGCCAATAAATGGGTACCGTACCGAACCAAACTGAACCAGACCGCTGTCTCCAAGTCACTCCTACACAGCTTGTATATATTAGTGATGTCTACATGTCAGGCAATTTTAGCAGCTATATGAATTCTTCAGAGCCCGAGCCATCCCATGTTCTGCATGTCCTAACAAATCTCACGTCTTTTAGAGCTCAAAATCATGTTTAGGCCACATTAGTTAACATAAAGGCAGATCGAGTTGCTACTGGATCTAAGATCTAGTTTGCATCCTAATCTTAATTACCTTAATAATTATAAATGTAAAGAAAATCCTGCTTAAGATAGGAACTGCGCGTTTGTTTTTGGATTGTGCAATCTTTATCTGCACTTGGCAAAGTCAAAAAAGAGCAGTTCTTGTTTCTGCCACTGAACCATTCCTTGTACATAAAAGGTTATATATTTTGAAAAATAAACTTCACCACTTTTCGACCACTAATATGTGTCCCTTGTCTGTCTAGACCCCCCCCCCCCAGTTATCAGACAAGTCCATCCTCTCTGTCTTTTACCTGTTCCACTGTTCAGAAAAGATTTGCTCAAACAAGACGTTTGGAGATTTTCCCTTTGTGACATCACAAAGGGCAGTAACTTAACCCCTCCCCCAGGTGGGTGACACTCCCACAGATAGGTGTTAATTCTGCCCTCTGAGTCCGCCTTCTCACCGTAAACAATAGGGCATGGAGTGGGAAAGCCAGAGCCACATCCCCTTCCAGAAGCTCGTGGCAAAACACAGCTCATTTGCATTTAAAGCTACAGACAGAAAAACACAGACATCTGAAATAGAGGGGTTTATAGACATGATACAATATAGGATCAGAGTGGATTTATAACAAGAAACTTCACAGACATGTTTTTGGGAGCTCTGAGACTTATTTAAACTTATTAAGGAGGATAATATGGGACCATTAAGTAACTACTTTGGTTGGCCTGAATATGACTATGACTTTTACTACTGTGCATATGACATTTAATCAAACTTAAGTTTACATTTAAAGTGCATAATATACTTGCCTGGGACTTTGTTGTCATTTGTACCTTGATTAATCTACTTTAGATTTTGTTTAATAAATTGTGATTTTTTTTTTAATCTAAAAGAGTAAAACAAGTACAGTTTCTTAAACTACCTATTTAATTTGTGTGCTGTACTTTGGACATTGCATTGGCAAGGACAACATCTTCGTAAAAGGTAACAAACGAGCATGCTGTGTGCATGCAAATAAAGGCATTGTAGACACAAAAAATTGTCTGAAGCGTTTTCAGGTGGTCATATCACATAGGAGAGTGAGTAGCCTACTGAAATTCTTCATTTGGAAGTTTCTGTGAAATTAAAAAGTGTAAAATGTTGAACTGAGAGGAAGAAATAGCCTAAACATGACGTATTACATCAATCTAATTGATTCTAAAAAGAACAAGTACATTTTTGGGACTATCAATACTGTGGGTATCAAAAGTAATTAATATGCTTCTTATAAGGAATTTTGATGCTGTGTGGTATGTCTCACTTGTATCAGTGAAGCACTTCATATTTACAGTCTGGTGAAGCATGAGGCCAGCTTACCCAAGGTTTGTAATGTTTGCAGACAATTGCCTGGAGGTGGCCATTCTCCAGAGTAAAGAATATATACTTATTTTTCATGAATTTTCACAATTTAAAAAAAAAAATACATTTGAACTTGTAAAAAGTTAGTAAAACATGTGATAGTGAAAGCAACACTGCAGAAGTGGGACACTCTTTCTTGAGAAGTACAACTCACAACAAAGCCCTGCCTCTATGCACACGCAGGTGACTTTTACAACACAGTGACATGTTTTAGTTTTTCTTTCACAACACTTGTTTTCTTTTAAGACTTTTAAGAAACCACACTGAAGAGCTAACGGTCTTGTGCTTTCTCGTGATTCAAGTGCGAGGCTCCTTTCCCGGGTAAAGCCCCTGAACCTGATTTGGATTCAGCCATGCACAGTCTGAATAGGACCGCTGAGAAAAATGCATTGTCGGGGTTTCTTCAATTCCGCCCCGCAACATGCATAGCTGTGTGTCGGCCAGTGAGAGCGCTGCTCTGTTGTAGAGGTTGTTTATGTGGAGTGCTGGGTTAGGGTTCCGCCCACCGAGGTATCTCTGATCGCAGGGCAGACAGGCAGAGAGTGTAAAATGGCGCACAGCTGTCGGTGGCGGTTCCCCGCTCGGCCCGGAGGGAGCAGCAACTCCGGTACCGGGAGGAGAGCGGGCCGAATCCGGGTTACTGCCTCTCTGCAGAACGTCTCCGGAGCCCTCCCTAACGCTGCTGGGCTCGGACCCGGGTTTGATGCTGCATTACAGGTCTCCTCGGTTATCGGGAGCAACCTGCAGAAATTTCGGGATGTTTTGGGTGAATCGAGTGACTCGAGCAGCGGGGAGGTAAGCACAGGACAGGAGCATCAGTGGGACAAGCTTGCACGGTTCACTCAGAGAGCCTTTTCCTTTTTTTTTTACTCACATTCCTGCTGAACAGATAAGAGAGGATACTCTGAGCCCAAAAAATGTTGACCCATCTTTTCCTCCTGACGTTCAAGTGTTGTGAGCAAACTTGTCATTTCAAAGGATGCTCAGTTAACTTTGAGTTGGGTTGTGTGGCCTTAAACTCTCCAGTAAAGCTTTGCAACATGAGTTATAAACACTGCAAACACCAAAAATGGTCTGAATAGTCCTGCTGAAAAGAAAGTTTTCTTTTACCTCAGCGGAGTGACCAGATGCTAACCTTAAATCTACTGAACTAGTGCTAGCCTAAGTCTGCTATTTTGACCAAAAAAACCCAAAGCAAAACATTCCTATTATGTTGCTTATTACAGTATATTAAACACTGAACACACAGCAGACGTGCAGGTACTAACAAACACTTCATACTGTGTAGTTATGTGACATTAGCATGGCGTGGAGCATTCATGGTGCCTTCAAATTCATGCACAACACCGTAAAAGTTATCGCACTATTACAGCTTAAACATTATTTTTCCTTGCTGTTTGGGGAGGATTAAAACATCATGTGTTTTATCATCAGGATCCTTCGTGTTGTAATAGCAGAAGACCTTCAAGGTAGCTTGTTATATGTTTGAAAACAAGGTGTTTAACTTGGGAGGAGGCGAGAGTACATAATTGTGGTTTGTAACTTCGCTGTGTGTCTGTTTGCCTCTTCACCTATCTCCAGGTGTATATAAGGTATTATGTGTTTATTAGCTTGGTGTTTACAACATGTCAAAAAACCCCCCCTCTCCAAACGAGGTTTAGCTGATTGGTTAGCTCGCTAGGCTAGCTACCTGCCCTCTCACAGCTACAACTACACCAACAATACTGCTGCCCGTAATTCATGTTAAAGTTGGCGTGTTTTGTTCCGGAGGTGGTCGCTTTGCATCCGGATATCGCACGCCGCCGTAGCGGCTTAAATAATCGCAGCTAAAGTACACAAAACTAAAAAAAACCATTTCCCCATTTTGCTGCTCCCAAGTGTTAAGCTAGTGCAGCTACCATGCTACGCACTACGCCACGCTAGCCATCGGGGGCTATTGCTGATGCATAGGAAAATGGGAGGTGGACATGTTTTCCCCTTCTCTCTACACAGCCAGTACGTAGATAGTACCACAATAATAGCGGGGTTATAACACACCCGGATGAAGTCTTGAGACACATCAACTCTCTTAAAAATCACTCCAGTCTGTGTTGAAAGTGCCGATAAAAGTATATCTGTAAGACGCGGTGTCTGAATTGAACAGAGAAACTAGACCCTGCTAGTGACAGTATATGCATGCAGGGCTGGCTACAATAACAACGAGCCCCTTCTTGACGGACCGTGTGATGTGGGGGTGTGTTCGTCTTAGCGAACTACCATCTTCCTCCTTCATGATGAGCAGCATGCGTTCATTGCAGTGGGAGTAAAACTGTGTGAGGATGTTTACCGACAGATCCAGTGATCCCAGTCTCACAAAACACCGGATGCTTATTTGGTTGAAGTATTTTCATACACATAGTTAGGCATTTCGCCTAATATGTATATTTTTTTATTACAATGAATTAAAACATGCTTGGATTTTTTTTCTTGCAGAAATACTTCTCAACGATAATTTAGTTTGTCAGACTTTGTAGAATATTAAAATTTTATATTTATGATACTCTATAATAATAATTTACTTGATTTGATTTATTTCTTTGTCAGACTTTGTAGAATATTAAACTATATATTTATGCTACTCTGTAATAATCATTTACTTGATTTATTTATTTCTAAACCCAATTTTTAAAGAAAGAGTGACAATATTAGTCAGTATTTTCTTTTTTAAACTTTCTTTATTGCTTTTACATAAATTTCCACTTAGTAATGTCCATACAGAATGTGTGTTTTTTTTCTTCCCCCCCAACAAGAACAAGATAAACAAACAAATACATACAAACAAATATTAGTCAGTATTTTTTTTTTAACTTTCTTTATTGCTTTTACATAAATTTCCACTTAGTAATGTACATACAGAATGTGTGTTTTTATTTCTCCCCCCAACAAGAACAAGATAAACAAACAAATATTAGTCAGTATTATAGTATTTTGGGTATTTGCAGTCAGACTTAGGTTATACTGTAAATACAACCAAAGCTGGTTGATTTAGTTAGTTCTTATTTGCTTTCAATTCATGCTTAAAGATGTTTTAGGCACACAAAAATACTTGAAATATTCCTTTATGTATAGATGTCTCTCAAGTCTCTTCCACCTGTTTTTTTTAAGACAATGGGTGAGTGCACAACAGTTTTTGGGATGTGTTTCCTCGTAAAATTTATATTTATGAAGGTAACAGATGGGGTTTAGGGATTTTCTTTATTCTCTATTAAAAATGAATTGGATGAATACAAACATATATTTGGAAACATTGTCCTTATAGGCAGAAGTCTCTTGTCGTAAGAAGGGGGCCAGTCTTAAGTGAATGAGCAGTATATGGGTTGTGTTAAGACTGCCTGCGACCTTTAAAATCCCCATTGAACCTGAAGTTGTGGACCCAGCATGGGGATTTCATTGAGAAGCAGCATAGTGCCCGTCTGGCCAGAGCAGGGTAGGATTGTTCAAGCTGACTGCAGCCTGCTGAGCTCACGGGGCAACCCTGAACAGAGCGCCAGCCGGACACTTGGCCACCCCTCCTTCCTCTTTACAGGCAGAAAGACCCATATCCACTTCAGACGCACACAACCACGTCTGAGAGGCAGAGCAACTTTTCTTGTGACAGCTGCCACTTTGGAATGGATTACTAAGCCTATTGGGATGGCTCAAAAGGGTGCTTGTTGGCCGTTGCTAGCCAAATGAAGGCATTTGTTACCTATTGTGTGTCTGGGGAATTCATTTTCTTGATCCAGCCAAATTGCCAATGCTTGTTTTGGTGCCGGGTGCAGTCAATGTTGACTTTTTTGTAAATGTGTGACCTTATCCCCTCCACTGTCTGCCTAAACAGAAGTCACATAATTTTTTAATTTTGTTCTCAGTCCATTTTATCTTATCTTCTTTTATCTTTGTCTACATCCTTCCCACTCACATATCATTACCAATGTTTAATCACTCTTACAAAAGTGCAGCTGAATAGATGTATCAACCCAAATGTCTCTTTGCCTCACTGATTTTAGCAGAAGGGGCTCCAGTCCAGCAGGTGTTTGGCCTTTTTAAATGGAAGGAACACACCCCCTCCAGCTTACCCATCCCCGAGACAGCGTGTGGATTGGAGCAGGAAGCTTTGTGTCTGCTTTTATTCTGGCTCTCACAAAGTGCGGGCGGCTGAAAGAGCACAGGCAGGGATATCAAAGGGTGCAGGGTGATCCCCTCCTTCCTCCCAACGGGACAACAGTGGGAGGAGAATTAGTCACAGACCCTCCCATCCATGGCTTTATTCTACTAGAGCAGAATGCTCTTGGAGTTGCTTGATTGGGAGAAAGGCGGCAATTGTGTTGTCTTTTTTTACTGTGTGTGTGTGTGTGTGTGTGTGTGTGTGTGTGTGTGTTTGTGTTTGTGTGGTGGTAGTTTGGTTAGGTGTGTCCTTTAGACTTTATGCCCCCTATTGCACTCAGGAGTAGGCGTGTCTTCTTTGTCTTTATTTTGATTAAATCCTCAATTCTTTCTGACTGCTTGGTTGGGTAGGAGGGGGGTGTGTGTCTTTTGGTTCCTTCCAGGCTGTTTGTGTGAGTGAGTGAGTGAGTGAGTGTGTGTGAGTTGGTGAGTGTTTGAGAGTGTGAGGGAGACACCTCTCACACGTGCCAATGACTCTTGTTTGTCTTTGTCCATTGCCTGTCTTCCTCGCCTTCAGTGTAGGTGTAGGAAGAGAAGGCATCTCACCCTGGAGAGTGTTTGTTTTGGTCTCTCTCTGTGCTGTCAAGCAAATGTGAAACAGTTGCATTAAGTGTTGGGACACTTGAAAAAACAAATGTCCACCTTTTGCTTGGGGCTGACAGGGGTCACAAAGGGGAATTGCTGTGTAATTCACTCAAGTGGCGGAAACTATTTTCCAGTCAGCAAATAAGTCTGGACCTTTGACTTATATGTCTTTTCATATCAGTCATTAATGTCACTGTGTACTGTTATTAGTAGTTGTTCAGATTTCTCTGTGGCTTTTTTTTTTTTTTTTTAATGGATGTGTCATCAGAGGCGGTCTATGGGAGGATGAACCATCACTAATTTACATTCCAGGAAGGGATGAGGCACTCGTGTCTGCACAGTAAATCTAAGAGAAAAGCTTCCTGAAATGTGTCAAGAAAATTTTGTTTTCAGACTAATGGAGAGAAATGATTCTTATGAGATGTTCTCTATAATCCAACTGCCTATTTGGTACCTGAAAACATACTTATGCCTCAGCCTGATTCAATTCATATCTCCCTCCTGGTAATAATATTTTCGCATTTTAAATGTGTTAACATCTGGCTTGATGCTAAGCTTATTTCTATCTGTACTTTTATGTCAAAAAGGATCTTATATGTTGCAGCTATTACCAGGCTAGTGATGCTATCATATTTACATTTTTACCAAGTTGGGCTTGGAAAGTTGATCTTTGAATTTAAAACATTTGAAATGTGCGTTCTTTGTAAGGGTGCAGTCACAGTGTCTATTGTGGTGTAAATGCTGTTTTTAAAGACAGAACAAGTCCCATCAGTTATCTTAGGGTGCAACATTTGAGTCAAAATGATACCTCAAACCAAATTCACATCCGTCCTGTAACTCGCGGGGAAAGTCCCTTGTGACTCCTGAAAACCAAAATGTTGCTTTAGAAATGAATAATATCAGTTTCTTTCTGTCATCATCACGAGGTGTTTCATATCAAACCATTCCTGCACTGATCAGTTTAGATAAGATGTGACAGAACAGCAGGAAGCGAAACTGCTCGTGTTATCACGGTGAGAGTGACGGCAAACAGTTGTTCAAAAAGATTTTTTGTGCTCTCTTAAACGGAAGAGATGAAATAGAAAGTTAGCAGTAACCTCTGTGTCCCCTGCAGGTTGTAATACAACCCTACCTTTCTAACCTACTACAGTGTTTGTTTACATCGTGTAGTTACTTTCTTGTGCCTGCCCTACTACTGAGCTCATGGAGAGCCTTGTGCTTCACACGCTGCTCTGTGGGCAGGAAGTGAGTGAGCAATGAGTGAGTGACTGAAAATGTGTTTGGTAGCATAGCAGTGAACGGGAATATGGGGCTAAAAAAAAGGAGGGGGGGGGGGGGCTTGTCATATGTGCCTGTTTAGATTGGGATTGTGCAAGCGTCTGCACGGGCATGTTAAAAAAACAAACCCCTTTCATCCTCAATGCTCCCCAGAGACAACTGTGCTCCCTCTGTTCTTGATGGTGCGTGAGGTCAAGATGCTGTGTCCTTTTTTCTCTCCTCTTCACCCTCCTCCCACAGCCCTCCTTCTTCCCTCACCCTTGTTTGCTTGGCTGCCTGGGCTATGCTCCCCTCCCCCGCATCCTCACTCCAATGTTCTACTTGTTTACATCCTTTGAGGAGGGGGTATGTTTTTATTTTTTTATTGATCTCTAAACGTGTGTGTGTGTGTTCGTATGTGTGGCTTACGGTCAGGAGGTACACTTGCACATGTATGAGTGTGCATGAACATGAAACTGTGCGGCCCCCTCTGTGCACTTGCCTCCAGGAAAGCATGTTGTGATGTCATTGACTGTTACTCACACTACAACAGCGAGTCAGAGCTGTCCGTTGGTACTCCGCCCCCCCTTTAGCTCAGCAACAACACCAACCAGGAGCAGCATCTTGCTCAGAGAGAAGAGGATGCTGGTATGATGACTATAAGGGAGAGTGAGTGAATGAATGGAGAAAGCGTATGCAGTGCAAAGACGTGAGGGCTGAAGGATGCTCAAATTAGTATTGCCTGCCAGGATAAACAGCAGTACAGACGGTCTGTTATTGTTGTCTGTTTATATGTAGAACAGATGAGTGTGTCTGTTTTGTAGCACACATTTTGTGTTTTTATTTTCCTTAAGATTGCACTGTGTCGTTTTTCAACACATTTAGAGAGTAGTTATCACCTTTCATTTTTACAACCAAATATTATTCATGAATTTACAACGTCTTTTTTTCCCCACCTCCATCATCAAAGGTTATTCCTCCTTCCTTATTGGACTATAAACATTATCCTTTTGATGGGGTGTCTTTGCAGGTCCCACATCCCGGGACAGAATCCTTCACATGTGTGGTTATGTTTTGTATAGTCAACAAAACATAACCAGCTTCACCCCTCAAGTTCTGTTTAATTTACCTGTAAAACAAATGTGTGAAGCAACTTCCATCTGATGAAGAAGTGCATTCAGAGCCTGTAGGTTCAGGGTAATATCAACCTACACTAATAGATCTTTTGTTCCACATTTCAACTGTACCGGATGTTGTTGGGCACTTCTTCAGAAACCTTTCTCTCAACCGATTAAAAGCATTTACTGAAATAAAGAGCAAACCCAAAAAAACTTCAGAGGGTTTTCCCGCTCAGAGCGGACAGAGCTGATGGATGGGGGTATCCTTGAACTCCTGTGCCGGGAGCTGATGAGAACATATAGTTATCTTTTTTGAGTCTGAAGGCATGTGGCATAACTGTTAGGGCAGCAAGCATTCTGGTTTGTGAGGTTGTCAGAATCGTCTATACTTAACTACTTTTTAATATCATGTTGTACAAATATTCAATCTCTGTTATTTCAACGATCGATACCACAGCATCGAAAAGTGCTGAAGCATCACAAAAGAAACTACAGTTCTTCAGTCATATTCTTCACCCAAAGCTGCTGCGAGGGAAAGATGCACTGCACACATTTGTTCAATTTAGACTATGTGAAGAAGTAATTTGCAACTATGTTATTTTTTTTTTAATTACTGAATATTGGGTGCCTAGGACTTTTGTTGCCTGGAATCAAAATAACTATTGATATCGTTTGTATTTTTCTTGTATTCTACCTATGTTATAATTCTTATACTGGAAGAACTCTTTGTATTCTACAATTCATTTAGCAGACACTTTTATCCAAAGCGACATCAGAGTCTGCTAGTCCTGTCCACTAGCTTTTCAGCAGGATTTGAATGAATACAGGGAAACAATTTGTGTGGAGCGCAAAAGAAGCAGCTGTGAGCTAATCCTTGATCCCATCAGCACTCATTTATTGACAACTGAGTTGTAAATGATGTTGATAATAAGGGAGCTGCATGCTATATACATTTTTAGAAAAAAAAGTCCTAGGCAATGGCAACACCCGAGAGCCAAAAGAGTTGGCCAAAAGACCGTATAAAGATATTAGTGACAAGTCAATGGAAGGGATAACAGTGAATTAAACATTTTTTTATTTACATATGTTTAAATATTCAACCAGCATTGTAACATTGTAAGGCAAGATAGTAAAGATAAACAGGTCCCTTTTAACTCTTAAGTGGTGCAGATCAGCTCCATGTGGCCATGTGCACACAATTGCATGGACTACACTTGGATAGCAGCTGCTTTACAAACTGGGCCAACAAGATCTTGACTGCATCCCCACACGCTGCTATAAATAAACATGATGAAATGACATACTCACCTCCACTCTTAAACACACTCTGATTGGAAGGAGTAGAGCCACAAAGAGAGGATACTGAAGATGTTATTTATACTGAAGTGATTTCTCTAATGCACATCTTAAGGCTTTACTGAGGCACGATGCACTACATTTTATTAGTATTAGGGCTGGGTATTGTCAAGAACCTCACAATTTAATTACATTTTGATTCTTTGGGTCACAATTCGATTTGAATAATAATAATAACAATAATAATAATAATAATAATGCATTATTGGTTTAGAAAAATTTCACTGACGTTGTTTAGTCAATGGGGCCTCTGTACAACACAGATCACAGCATGGCGGCACCCACAGAATTAATTGATTTCAGAATTTTCTGAATCGATATTGAATTGGGAAAAATACATTGCAATTCACTGATTAACATTTTTTTTTTACTCCGCTCTAACATTTAAAGTTACATACATGAAATTGAGTAAAAGATAGAATAACAGGTCCAAATATATTTGCTCACCTTGGGTTGGATAAATGGTGGTTAAGAAAAAAAACTGTAAATCTGCAAGGTTAGGTTTGACACATTGTATGAACCTGGATTTTCTTTTTTTAACATTTGATTTTGGGCTTCTTGCTTTTAATGGACAGGTAAGGGGATAGAGTAGGAAACTAAGGATAGAGTGGGGAAAGGCATGCAGGGAAGCCTGCTAAGTGCTAACGGGCCGCCAGCTTTGAGGCTAGCCTCCAGGGGGCGACCTAACTGGCCATCTATGTCCCTCTGAAAATCTTTTTCGTTCTTGTTGAAATTGAAGTGTATTATCTTGCTGAGCAGTACTAGTAAAAGTATTAAATGTTTTTTTTTATATATTAAGGGGAAGTTGTGTGATGCTGACACAGGCCTTAAGAATAATGTTCATAACCATGCTCCTAAGTTTTTCTGTTACAAAATATTAGAATTGATTCTCCCTTTCCTTAAGTAAAGATCATTAAAAGCAGTAAAACACAGAATGAAGAGGCTTGCTTTACAAAATGCTGTCTCTTTGGCTGACACATGAGGTCCTGGGGGGCTGTGAGCTGAGCTGCTATTTCCATTGAGTCATCTCGTTTCTAGTAGTGTAGGTCGATTTTTGTATGGATTCCCCCTGTGTTCAATGTTAACAAGATTTTTTTTTTCTCCAAAAGCCAAATAATTAGCAGAGGTCTCTCCTCTTCAAAAATACAGACCTGGTGGTTTTACCTGTAATCTCACTAATGAAAGAAATGTGAGTTCAAAAAAATCAGTAACTTCTGTTTTGGATGTTCTTAGTGAGTGGGCTGCTAGCTGAGCTGCAACTAACATTTGGGGGGCGCCCCCCTAATATAATGGCAAGGGAAACACTGACATTAATTTGACGTACATTGTCAGCAGTTTCTTTTGAGGATAACTTGAGTTTATTTTCGCTGTTATTTTTATTGCCCCTTGGTTCCACATTTGTTTCTCTTTTATAGAAGACACACTTTTATTCAACAGCTGTTCAGTAAATTCAATTCAAAAAACTTTATTTGTCCCCGGGGGGCAATTGAAAGGCACACACAGCAGTAAATTAACAACAGTGCAAGTAGACGCAACATTTTAACCTAAATATAAAGTGTCAATTTAAATACAACTTAAAGCTTGAACTTAACTTAAAAAACAAAATATAAAAGAGTAGATATAAGTGGGCAGTGATCGGACTATCAGATGTAAACAGAACTATGTGCAGTAGTGACCAGATGTAAACAGAACTATGTGCAGTAAACAAGAAATAAATATACAGCGCTATGTGCAAGTAGGCAAATACTAAATGATAAGTTATAAGGTGCATGGTGAATAGTGGATCAACAGAACTAACAATATAACTGTAAAGGTAAATATGAGATAAATAAAGTGACCGTAGTGCAATGATGAATAAGATACAACAGGAATAAAGTAACCAGACCTGTATGAATACTGATATAAAATGGATAGAATAAAGTGATGTAGTGCATGAGACCAGATAAAGCAGAGGCTGTTAAGGTGCATGGCAAAAGGAAGGAAGTAAATACAGCAAAGTTCACAGCTAAGAGTCTAATGCTGTGAGGGGGTGTAATGAAAGATACACTTCACCCACAAGGTAAAAGTGGCAGAGTTACCTGGTGGTGTTTCGTCTCTGCTTTATAGGGTTTTTGAACTTATCTTATAAAGCATAAATCTTCAAAGTATATCACTGTCATTTATATCAGCATTCTCCTATGTACTGTACTATGAACCCTATAGTATGTATTTTGATACATTTAGTAAATGCCCCTCTGTTGCATAGAGAATGATTTGTAATGGGTTTTATTTTTACGTAGTTTACACGCAAAACATTTTCTTATTTTTGAAGAACTAAGGAACGAAATCTGTGCAACATGGAAAATATGATCAAATGTGCAAAAGTCCCTAAATGTCTTTTTGAGTTAAGCTGAGACTGTTTGAAAGATGTCTGCTTGTTCATAATGAGCATTATAGCCTCACATGGCTGCTCACTTGGTAATAGACTGTAGACCTCTTTTTCTCTTGTGTTGTCTTTGCTCCATCTTTCCAGCTGATGTATGACCAATAACTTTAGCATTTTGGCAATGTGTTAGTCATCCTCCTAAGATTTGGTTGTCTGCAATGCAAATTGCCTGTTGTGGTTTGAACCTTCTCCAACTGCAGCCGTGTTTATCCCAAAAACTAGAGAAACATGAGAGCATCAGAGTAAGCTGACAGGCGAAAGTGAGATTGAGGACATCATTATAGCCTTGAAGCCTCGGCCTTCATCTGAGTCTGACTTCAAAAATGACTCAAGTGTTGCACATCTAGGCCAACTGACAATTATGTACCACGATGGATGCTGTAAATTTCACCTTTTAACCAGCCATTGCCTCTTCACTGTATGTTAGCATTACAGTTGTAATGTAATTTGCAATTGTGTAGTCACAAAAGGTTTATTAGTGTTCTCTTTTTGTTTGTAGGACGAAGCATTTAGAGGATTTAGAACAGTTACTGAGCAGAAAAGAATACAGAGCCCTTCAACAACCTCTTCAGGTAAAGTGTCTTTAAAATGACTTTCCACTTTACTTTGGTCTTAAAGTCTTGAATTGTAAATATCTAAATCGTCCATGCTTACTAAAGGTCCTCTGTTTTGTTATCTGGTTTTATCTATAGGTCCACCACTGCAGGAGAAGAAACCCAGAGGCCGTCCCCCAAGAGCCTTCACTACCCAGAAAGCTGCTGCATGTCTACCTTCCCCTTCCTCCATTCCTTCCCCCACACAGGCCAAACCTGAGGGTCCTGAAAGGCCAGCTGAGAAGGTGAAAAGGCTGCCTGGGAGGCCACCTGGCACCAGAGAAAAGAGAAGAGGCCGACCCCCGTCCTCAAGTAGCAAAAAGACTTGGACTACAGGCAACCATGCAGCAGGGGAGAGTAATAGACTGGCTGGGTCGGAGCTGGGCATGGACACAGAGGAGGACAATGACAGAAAGGGTGTCAAGAGGACGGCCCCAGGCTCTGCTCAGCCACACAACACTGATGCAAAGCTTCCCAAAGGTGGGCGGGGTGAATCCAAAGTTACCAACTTGAAAAGGCTAAGAGTGACTAAACTGGCCCCTCTCAAGTCACGGCTCAAGACATTGCCTGGTGTACCCCGCCGCAGACGTGGGCGACCTCCCTCAGCCGAACGTCTCAAAGCTGAGGCGGCAGCAGCTGCTGCTGCACAGCTCTCCTCCTCCATTGAATGTGGGGATGGGAAACATAAGGTCTATAGGGCCAGAGGGGGGGATAGAGGCACAGAACCACACACTCCCCAGCCCATGCTGAGGAATGTAGATGGTTCTGAGGACCAGGACTCTGCCAATCCACCTGCTTCCCCGTCCCCCTCCAAGTCTGGCAGAACAGTTGGCCTTCGAAAAAGCCCTCGCCATAGAAAGCCTGTCAGAATTGTCCCCTCATCCAAACATGCAACCATCGCTAAACAGTTGCTGCAGCGTGCAAAGAAAGGAGCGCAGAAGCGGCTGGAGAAGGAGGCTGAAGCCATTGTAGGGAGTGGGTCAGGAACTGTTGAGGCTGGCATCAGGAAGACCCAACTAAAGAACATTAGGCAGTTCATCATGCCAGTCGTAAGCACTGTCTCCCTTCGCATCATCAAAACCCCCAAACGCTTCATTGAAGACGAGGGCAGCTTTGGAACTCCTACACCCCATATGAAGATAGCACGGTTAGAACCAACCCCCTCCTCTGTGTCCACACCTACCCAACCCACATCCACCACCTCTTCTTCCCCTGCCCCTGTACTGGCCTCCTCTACACCCGCTGTTACTAACACTGGCACCACTGCTCCTGTAGACTCCCTCCCCCCTCCTCCACCTCCTGCCCCAACTCCCAGTGCTCCATCAACAGCTGCAAATCTGCTCAACAGCAGCACAAACAATGCTAACGCCAATGGGCGATTTAGCAGCAGCGCGGCATCTTGTGGCTCAAGCGCTGTGTCCCAGCACTCCTCCCAGCTCTCCTCTGCAGAGTCTTCCAGGTCCAGCAGCCCCAGCTTGGATGACTCATCATGCGACTCCCAGGCTTCAGAGGCCACGCAGGCTTTGTCAGAGCCTGAGGATCACTCTCCATCCTCACAGGGAGAGAGGGAGGCCAACCTGTTACACAGCTCACGGCCTCCTACGCCTCCTTCTGAGCCAGAGCAAGAGCATGTGTTGGCAGAATTGAGTTCGCGTGGCCGCAGAGGACAGGGTGTCGGCCGGGGAAATCAGAGGGTTAGAGAAACCGCAGGGGCTAAGAAGCCGATCATTAGCCCGCCAACAGGAGTGCTGTTGTCCTCCTCTGCACTTGTAAATTCCCAGCAAGCTTCATCGACAGCCTCCTCCTCTTCTTCACCTCCACCTCCACCGCTCCTCTCCCCTCCACAGCCTCTACAGTCAGCTTCCTCCAATGCAGCTGCCATCAGTGAACACCACGCTCAGTCACCCTGGATGTCTCATCAGTTCCTCGCTGGACCTTCGGTTCTATCCAGCTTGTCAGACAAACGAAGCCGCTCGATTCTGAGAGAGCCCACTTTTCGCTGGACGTCCCTGTCCCACCCTGGACATCAGTACTTTTCCTCAGCTAAATACGCCAAGGAGGGCCTAATTCGCAAGCCAATATTTGACAACTTCCGTCCTCCCCCTCTCACTGCGGAGGATGTGGGGCTGATGCCACAAGGTGTAGGTGGAGCAGGGGGAGCGTCTCCAGTTTCCTTCCCAGCGCCAGGCGGTGGGGCAGGGACAGGAACTCGTCTTTTTTCCCCTCTTCACAGTCACACCCATCACCAACATCCCTCTTCGTCCCGCTTTGACGCCACACTCCAGAAGCGCAGCCCCTTGCTCCGTGCTCCCCGATTTACACCCAGTGAGGCCCACTCTCGGATATTCGAGTCTGTTACGCTGCATTCATCTTCTGGAAGCAGCCCTGGCTCTCTCTCCCCACACCAGACTTCCTCTAGCTCCAGCAGAGCGCTGCGGCGCAGGAGAAGACTGGCTTCCGTAACATTACGTGGCAATCCACGGTCTCCTTCCCATTCAATGACCAGACGCAGCAGCCAAATAGGAGGTCAGATATCCATAAGGAAAGGGTCTTCTGAGATGTCTGTGCTGACAGGCTCTGTCTCCAATAGTAACTCCAGCTCTTTGCCAGGGGTTTCTGCAAGTCCACTAGCCACTAGTGCCTTAACTCCTGCCTCTTTCAGCACCTTCTCCACTGTTTCCCGGGCTCCGTCCTCACAAGGGACAACTGAGAGCAGGAGGGGGGCGTCTGGAAACCCTCCTCCTTTGTCAACTACATCCTCCTCTTCCTCCCCACTTTTCCCCCTCTTTCCTTCCAGTGCACAGGACACAGGGCGAGGAGCTGGGAAAGGAGGTAAGGATAAATGCCTGTCAGCTACCCAGGAATCTGCACCGAAAGAAAAAGAAAGGGATTCTGAGAAAAACAGAGAGAAAGAGAAGGAGAATAAGAGGGAGGGGAGAAAGGAGTTGGAGAAAAGAAGCAAAGTTTCTACACCTGATGGCTCCCCAAATGCACCTTCTGGACTGTTTTCTGTGGATGGGAGGGACTCAGAAGATACTCTTATAACTCTTGCTCCAAAAAAGACTCCAGGTAGAAAAAAATCCACATCCGTTGACACGGTCTCAGATACCGTGTCCTCAGAGTTGCGCGGAATCCATTCCGCTGTTCCCCTTTCCATTGCTAAAGGGCGTTTAGCTAAGAAGGGTAGACCCTCAGAGAAAGGGGTAGAGGTGGAGGATGGGGAAAAGGAGAAGGAGAAACAAAGTGCTCCTAGCCAGCAGACAGCAAGCCTTCCAGGGCAGCCAGGCAGACAACAGCTCCCTGTCGCCTCTCTTGGACCAGTGTTGGAGCATGCAGAGAAGCAGCCTGTGACAGACAAGCGGGTAGTTGGACTCTTAAAGAAGGCCAAAGCACAGCTCTTCGAGATCAAGAAGAGTAAGCTAAAGCCTGCAGACCAGACCAAGGTTCAGGTCAGTTTTCTGGTCAGATCTTGCTCTCAAAGTTATGACAAAAGCATACCTGTTACTTTTTTTTTTTTTATGTAACCACTATCAATGTCAAAATTATAATTATTTAGATGCCTTTTCAGTTTACCTACTTAAAGCCATGACATCTCTGTTTAATTTACAATTTGTAGCTTACAAAGTATAGAATCTATTTAAAAAGAAAAGGAGATTCACAATTAGATTTTAATTCAAAGCTGCATCTCCAGCATGCGAGATCAGTAATGGAAGAGTGACCTTGAGTGTGAGAGATAGAAGTGTTTAAAAATAATCAAACTGTATTTCCTAAATGCACAAGTGAGCTCACCCACTACTCTGCAGAACCTGCAGGAAGGTACCAGATTCATTATGGATACAAACTAAGGTCCACCTGCATGCATCCCTGTCCTAAATTAGTAAAGTATTGAGGTTTAAAATGACTGGTATCATGACAACCATGGTAGCCAGTGGTAAACGACTTTGACATGATGCTATGAATATTTGCTGAATCTGTGTTTGTACTCAATGTGAAACTTTATAACGGGAAAGTCCCATACAGAGGGTTACTCGAGGGGAATTCTGTTAGCCTCATACATTATGCAGAAAGCAGCACTGGCTGTGCTTTTCAAAGTGTTGTGTTTTGAACAGATGAGCTCCTCTGTTCTTCTGCTCTTAATCTAAAGATTAGATGTTGAAAGGCGTTCATTGAACAATTCCAAGAAAGAAAAAAAAAACTCTGTCTCAGTTGAACTCATCGTAGCATCAGCCACCTAATTAAGCCACCTCATTTACATGTTCCCTTATTATCCTTTCTGTCCTTCTGGGTCAGCGACCAAAAGTTTTTGTGGAAGATGCACAACATAAAATACACCTTCCTAAAAATCTAACAAAATGTTGGCTCCTTTTTTTGTGATGAATATGATTGTCTTCAAATTCTGTATCTTTCTTTATGTTTAATACTGAGCAGGGTCAAGAGAGTGACTCGTCAGAGACCTCAGTCCGCGGTCCACGCATCAAGCATGTATGTCGTCGTGCAGCTGTGGCTCTTGGTCGTAACCGGGCTGTGTTCCCTGACGACATGCCCACACTTAGTGCCTTGCCTTGGGAGGAGAGAGAGAAGATCCTATCTTCCATGGGGAATGATGGTGAGAACTTATTTCACAAGACCTGGGTAAAGGTCTGTAAAGCTGTAAAGGTTTATCAACAAGCACATGTGAAAATGAATAATTAATCACAGGCCAGGCATTAATACATTTTAAAAGTGTTGCCAGATAGTCTAGCTCAGGGGTAATTCAGACAAACATGATCTTGTCTTTTAACTTTACAATTTAGCTGATTGCAAAACAGGAAATATCAAAACCATGAAGACATCCTGATTCCGAGCGGGGACTTGGTTCGCACAGCTTGAATTATATGTAATGGAAGGTTAATGTCTTTACCAAATTCAATGTAAAGAACTGTGATTGACTTGCAGAATAGCCTGGGTTGATTGCTTGATGTTTACGACACAAAATCTGTGCAAGCCCAGGAAAGGTTCTGCAGGATGCAGTAATGACAGACTAATCACAAGAGCAGAGAAATCCAGTCATCAAGGAGTGCACAAGGACACAGTGTAGTGATGAAGGATAAAGCAGAGTTTGGCTTCCCCATTCCTGTCATGTTAGCTGCTATATGACATGTGAGGATGTGGGAGTTATCCAATATCTTCTTTATTGTCAAATAAAATAATGACAAACTGTACTTATTCTTATGTATTATTTATGATGAAATCTATTCATGGTCTATCTCTTCTTCCAGACAAGTCATCAGTAGCAGGCTCCGAGGAGGCAGAGCCTCAGTCCCCTCCCTTAAAGCCACGTGAGACACGGCAAAAGGCTGTTCAAGAAGCTCCTCCCAAGAAGGGTCGTCGGTCGCGACGCTGTGGTCAGTGCTCAGGATGCCAAGTTCCAGAAGACTGTGGGGTCTGCACCAACTGTCTCGACAAGCCTAAATTTGGAGGGCGAAACATTAAAAAGCAATGCTGCAAGTGAGTATTAGTTGATGAGCTGGTGGTCTCAACAGATTATTGATTATAACATTTATAAGAACATTAATTTGAATGGAAGAAATTCAAGCTTTGATTGTGTCTGTTTCTTACTTTCTTACAGGATGAGAAAGTGTCAGAATTTGCAGTGGATGCCCTCAAAGATGTTTCTTCAAAAGCAGGGAAAAGGCAAGAAAGACAAGAAAAAGAACAAGCTGTCCGAGAAGAAAGAGGGTCTCAATTTGGTCAAAGGACCGACCTCAGAGTCTGGACCTAAATCCTCGCCTGCACCACCAAAGGAGGAGCCTCTCCGCAAAAAGAGCGACACACCGCCACTCAAGTTGCCAGAGGATAAGTCAAGACAGCCACAGCCTTCGTCAAAGCAGTCATCGCCAACCCTCGCGTCCTCCCCTGCCCCACTTGAACCCCCTCAGACCCCCAACACAGTCACAGCACCGACCCCGTCTCCAGTCCCGACACCAGACACCAAACAGCCCTCCGTCACAGGCAGTGTCACCAGCAAGAAGGGACACAAAGTACAGCCCTCTGTACCAACATCCTCCTCCTCCTCCTCATCATCATCCTCTTCTTCCTCATCCACTTCTTCATCGTCCTCATCCTCTTCATCTTCCTCCCCCTCGTCTTCAGCACAGAATTCCCCATCCCAGTCTACACAATCTCATCATCAACCGTCACAGCAGCAGCAGCAGCAGCAGCAGCAACGGCCTCTTACGAGTCAGGCACCTTCCAAAAAAGACGCATCACCCAAGATTCCTCTGAGCGAACCCAAGAAGAAGCCCCAGCAGCACTCAGTGCAACAGCAAAGCTCAACTCCTACCACTTCAGACACGGGTGAGAATAACTTTTCTTAAAGTTATAATACACTTATGACAACAACAACAACAAGAATGATAAATGAAATGCTAAGATAGGATTGTAAGTGCTTAACAAAACAGTATTAGATCAAAATAAACAATAACAGTTAGTAAAAAGTGCAATAGCAATAAGTAAATGAAAAACATGCGAACTGAAAGGTAACATTGAAATAGTTTTTAAGAATACAAAGTCACTTTCTGTTCTAAAGAAAAGGTTTTCCTATCATTAAGACAAACAGGTAAGAAGCAACCTCACCACATTTCTTGTTGGACTCTTCAGGGTGTTATCAAAAGAATTATCATCAGCAGTGTTGGTTAATGAAATGAAGACTAGTCAGGGATATATGAATTCCCTCATTAATGCTCAGTTTAAAGACTTTTTCAACAGGACAGAGGTAGCCAGTGTGTTGACGGAAGCATGGGTGCTATGTGTTTATTTTGTATGGGTGAAATTGGTCTAAATTAACTGTAATATTTTATAAGACTTGTTAGGAGTGCAACTAGATGGAGATTTGTCTTAATGTAAGCAGTCTGTTAATAAGAAATATGTCAGCATTTCTTGTCTCACAATGTTCTTAAGCAAGGGAAATAATGTTTTTTTTTTCAAGCTTGTTATGAGAATGGCAAGCAACAAAGATCTCAGTGTGAAGTCATTCACAAAATGAAATGTATGATTAAATGTTCTGGGACAAACTGGCACATGTTTGCTCTTGTCTCTGCTTTTGTAGCTACAAGTGAGATTAAATTTATGTTCTTTTCTTTAACCGAAGGATTGTATCCGTGTGAAAATCAAAACTTCTGAAGAAGTGCAAGTGTCCAGAAGAAAGTAGATTGTGTATTATCTGCATAACAGTATATTTGACATTGTGATGTTGTCCAGAGGGAGCATGAATTTAAAAAAAACGTAATTCCTGTTTAAATGGTAGATCCTTTCCCTTTTTGTTTTTCGCAGCTGAATCAAAACAGTTGAAGAAGCCCGCTTCTCGCTCTGTTCCCCCATCTCCCAAACTGAGAGCAAAAGATAAGGTAAGAAGAAGTCCCTGTGAGACTCTTTCCAGAAGCTTTGATTGTTTAATCCTCATGATTAAATGGGATGTTTTTAATTTCTAAAACTTTCCCTCCTCTGTCGCCCTCCTCGTGTCAGCAGCCACTGACCACTAAACCTCTCAGCAGTAGTACTTTAAACTGGCTGAGCACTCCCTCGACTAGGGGCCAGACCATGTCCAGAGCGCCCTGCGACGGAGTGCATCGTATCAGAGTGGATTTCAAGAGGGACCATGATGTGGAGAAGGTGTGGGAGGCTGGCGGCCTCAGCCTGCTCACCTCTGTGCCTGTCACACCAAGGGTGCTCTGCTTCTTATGCGCGAGCAGTGGAAATGTCGAGGTACAGAAAAGAACAAAAGGTTTAAAGGGGCGTTTGGACTGAAATTCAAAAACAAGTTGACAGTATCCATCCTCTCCTCTTTCTGTCTGCCTGTAGTTCGTCTTCTGCCAGGTGTGCTGTGAACCCTTCCATCTCTTTTGCCTTGGGGAGTCAGAGCGCCCTCTCCAGGAGCAATTTGAGAACTGGTGTTGTAGAAGATGCAGATTCTGCCAGGCCTGTGGACGCCAGCATCAGAAAACTAAAGTACGTCATTCAGTCATTTAAAAGCTGTCCACAGAAGAAGCTTAGCATAGAATGACAGTGTGTTAATGCTGGAGAATCTTCCTTTGAAAGACTGTCACTGTTATGCCTTTAAGCTTAACTATTAAGCACTTCATCAGCTTCTTGGATTCCTCCCATGATTTAATCATTAAACTCAAGTCGTGTTTATCTGAATGGTGTGACGATTGAATGGTTGTCAAGGATTACGCACAAACAATTATATTTTTAAAAACAAATCAAACATCTGTCGGAATTGTTTTGTCTCGTTGGCACATGACGTTTTGCGTGTTGTCTTTATTTGTAAGTAAAAATCAGACAGACTTTGATCTAGAAACAAATCTTTACGCAAAACCACAAAGTCCTGTATTTCATGTACTGGCCTTTATCTTTGACTAAAGAACTTCCTTAACAGCAGCCGGTCTCTGGGACTCTGTGATTCAGATTCTGGCCTTGAAAGCCTGAAATATGAGGTTCTAGTGAGGCTACTGAAATTTTAAACTGCAGCTGATAGATCATATCGTGCACGATCTGAAATCCTGCTTCAAGATGCCTTGTGGTGTTCTCTAGTAAAGCAACAACATTTTTTGTCACACTTTCAGGATCAACCACATTCATTAATTTATCAGGCATATCTGCAGCCAGATGTGCTTGCCTACAAGTCACATTAAAGCCCCTAAAAGCATCCAGGAAAAGCAGCTCATTAAGTTTCAGTTTACCCATAAAGAGAGCAGCAAACTTAAACGCCGTTATTCCCAATTTAATGGACTTCCTTCATCAAAGACTTTCACATGGCAGATTTTTTTCTTAAAGGTTGGAGGCCTGCAGTGCTAGGAGTTTAAAAAATATATATATTTCTGGACTTTTTATGCCTTAAATAGAGATAGGACATTGGACGGAGTCCGTAATCGGGGAGAGAGTGAGAGAGAGAGGGGAGTAGCCACTGGTCAGATTCGAACCCAGTCGAAGCTGACCAGTGGCCAGTGACCAGCCTTTGAGGTTAATTGCCTCTGTACATGAGGTACACAAACTAACCTCTAGGCCACTGGCATCCTGTCTTCTCTTCACTATCAGGCACAGGGTTACCTTTAATGCACTGTGACCAACATAGTATAAAAAAAGGAAATCTCATGAAACAGTCGTTATAATGTCCATGGCCTTTTCTCTTCAGTATTGGAGTGTGGTGTTTGATTTGTAAATGGAAAAAAATGCGTGCATGCGTGTGTGTGTGTGTGTTAAGCTAACAGTGTTGACCCAAAGCCACAGGAAACAACTCCAGCAATTACCACTAAGGTTGCTCCAGAGAGCATTAGAGCAATGCTTGGAAGGTTTTATAGAGCTACAAACCCTTCCAAGAACTGCTCTGAAAGACTCCCCGCATCTTCATGTTTCTCATACTAATGTTCCTACATACATGAGGCCCTCTATGACAAATGTTGTCTTACTTGTTGTAGACAGAACTGAGTTGATTGTTCGGCATGATCTTTGATTTTAAAAATTTTTTTTTACCCTAATTGGATATTTAAATCGCCTTCCTTTTATTTTATATACTAACATCACTTCTGGCCTTTGTTACTGTAGCAGCAGCTGCTAGAGTGTGATAAGTGCCGAAACAGCTATCACCCGGAGTGCCTGGGTCCCAACCACCCCACCAGACCCACCAAGAAGAAGAGAGTCTGGGTACGGACACACTCTGCTCTATTTCTCTCCTTTATGTTACTCTCACAGTTTCACCTGTGTCTGACCAAATGTTAGCATTAGCCACTTCTTGTTTTCCTCTCCCTGTCTTCAAACATCCTTCCTGCTTCTCACCTTTTGGTAACTTGTTTCTGTAACTTCTTTATGTGTTATTTTTTCCAGGTTTGCACCAAATGTGTGCGCTGTAAGAGTTGCGGAGCCACTAAACCTGGGAAGTCCTTAGATGCCCAGTGGTCACATGACTTCTCTATGTGTCATGACTGTGCCAAACTTTTTGCAAAAGGTGAGTGAGGAGCACGAGGAGCTCAGGTATTCTTTATAGCACTAAAGAAGTAGAACTTCTGAAGATATCGACCTGTTTTTTTGTTTGTGTGTTTTTTAGAATTAGGACAGCATCTGTACTCTATGCAATATTTATAACATGAAACGTATGTGTCGCCACACTCTCTCTTAGGAAACTTCTGCCCATTATGCGATAAGTGCTATGATGATGATGACTACGACAGCAAGATGATGGAGTGTGGCCATTGCAACCACTGGGTTCACGCTAAGTGTGAGAATCTGACGGGTAAGTAGGCCTGGAAAAAAGCCAGGTAGAAGGTCATTTTCAGCACATGTTAACTGTAAGTTCTTCTTAAGTAGAGCGCTGTATACAGTAATATCAGCACATGTTATACTCAATCTGTGTTGTCAGCGTCTGTGATGCCGACTGACAGGCTATCCTGTACACACTGTCATGTTGATGAGAGGCAGAAAAACCTAATAATGGGAGCAATAATGACCTGTCATCTCCCGCCTGTCACCCAGATGAAATGTACGAGCTGCTATCAAAGCTGCCAGAGAGCGTTGCCTACACATGTACCAAATGTACCAACCGGCATCCGGCCGAGTGGAGGACAGCGCTGGAGAGGGAGCTTCAGGGCTGCGTTCGCCATGTTCTCACTGCACTGCTCAACTCGCGCACATCGTCACACCTTCTACGCTATAGACAGGTTTGATGCAAAGATGATGCTTCTTCCGTTGTTTCCATTTCATTTGTCATTCATTCTTCCAGCACTTATAAACTCTGCCTTAATGTGGAAGTGCAGTCATGGACACAAGTGGTACAATATGGTTGCTCAGACATATTAAGTTTCAAAGCTGAACCTGGGGTGTAACTCTCTAACTTCGGTGCAGGCGGTGAAGCCTCCAGAGCTGAACCCCGAGACAGAGGAGAGTCTTCCATCCCGTCGTTCCCCGGAGGGCCCAGATCCTCCAGTCCTGACAGAAGTCACTGCCACACCCCCCAGCGACTCCCCTCCAGACCTGGAGTCGGTTGAGAAAAAGATGGATCATGGCCGTTACAATTCAGTGGTAAGTGTGTTATCTTTGGAGTAGCATTTTAGCTGTTCCAACAAACTAGAGCTGGTGTAGTGAGCAGTGTGCCTTCAGTTTGTTTATTAAAGCACTTAATGTGTGTTTTATTTAATGTACATTTATTAATGTTTAGAAGAAGACTGGAGTGATTTATCCATCATTACCATGTGTCAACATTGTATTAACATGAGGAGGTATTTACCTTTCATGATTTGTTGCGTAGCGGTACAATAAGGGGTTAACTCGGAGACTATCATTAGCCCTTGCAAGGCAGTCTATCTTGAACCTGCAGTTATTTCATTACCATAATGGTACATTTAAAGAGACAGCTACTGTGATGATGTATTGTAATGTTTATTTTGTTCATCAGCACTTCATTTTATTTATAACTAATCTTTGAACGTGTGTGCCTCATTTCGTTCGTCCCTCAGCTGGAGTTCAGCGATGATATCGTGCGGATTATTCAGACGGCCATCAACAGTGACGGGGGCCAACCTGAGAGCAGGAAAGCAAACAGCATGGTCAAGTCCTTCTTCATCCGGGTAAGAACTTCTAAGCGGCTCTGGATCTGATGGACCATATCAGTCCTCTCAGCAACACTGAAAATACAGCACAATTACATGTGCCAGCCTCAAACTTTTAAGGCGTTATTCTTTTTTTTAAACATAGATAAATGTTGTTGTTGAGTTTAGACCAGCTTGTTTGCTGGTATTGATCTTGTTTTTAGGGAAAGATTCTTTCACTTTTCAAAATCGAAGAGGTTTTAGCCAACAGCAGCATCATCAACAGAAAGAAAGAAAGAAAGAAAAAAACAGTAAGACAACGAATGAAGCAGTTTAATGTCTTGATGACCTTAAACTGACAAGGGATTTTGGGAAAGGTTGAAAGCTAAGTGATTGCACATTAGCTTACCTTATCTCTCTGATAACTTAATGTGTGGACAGTGTTTCCCCGACTGTTTCTTTGGAGCCCTGAAACCAAGAGAAAAACACTGTTGATATCCGATGATGACAAAAATCCTTCATCCGATAATAAGATATGTGTGAAACATTAAACTTTGAGAATTTTCCAGGCTGGTGACAATTTAATGCCAATCCATTCTCCAAAAGTTCACACTCAAGAAAATCTAAAAATCTAAAACATAAAATTTTAAAAAAGCATTGAATTTTGGGACGTACCTCTTTGGTTGTTGTGATTTTTAACTGACACCATGTTTTAATGTTTGAATCTGTGCTTTCTCACTCGGATAGAAACCATGTAATTGATGTTAGATGATTTGTAAACAGTTAACTCAACTATTGAGAAAAGCTCAAAAACTCTGATGAGCTTCTGTATCTTTAACCATCATTTCTCCCCTAATGAGGGTCTGTATGAGTCTTTTAGTCAACGATTCACTGATGTCATTGAATGTTTTCTGTTTCAGCAAATGGACCGCATCTTTCCATGGTTCAAGGTGAAAGAGTCAAGTTTCTGGGAAAGGCAAAACGTCTCTGCAAAGTGAGTATCTGTGACCGTACATGTAACTGCTCAGTGTATGTGTTAGCCTAAACTTCTCTGATGAACTTTAAGTAAGCAATCATTTAACTCATTCCAGTAGCTTCAAGATGAGTAAGCAGTTATCGTGGTCTTAATATTACTCTGATATGTGTCGTGTGCAGTCATTTTCTAAACTTGCAGTGCGAGTTGTGTTTTGAATTACAGAGAAGATAAATTTCATAATCCTGTAACATGAACCGGACCGTAGAAAGTTCATGCAGTTATAGGGAAAACTCAGAGTCTCTAATTATATCGACAGTAGAGTAAGATGTGGTTTGTCTGGGAGACGTTGTACCATCATCTGAGGGGAAGAGCAAGCAGTGAAATAATATTTATAAAATGTGTGTGCTGATTATCCAAAAAAGCCTCTGAGTAAAAGTAGTAGCCTCTTTTCAGTCCTTTTATCTTCTTGTGTGGTTAATATGTTAGATGTTCTTATTTGGGAATCACAACTCAACCACTTTTTTCGACTATGACTTTTGTGATCAAACAAGACTTCTCTAATAAATGAGAAAATCTGTGAGAAAATCGAGGACAGTTTTAACTGTTCATATGCCTTCACTCACTAGAATACCCTTTGTTAAAGTCATCAGTTAAGCGGTTTTGATATGAATATTATTAAATGTTTTTAACAGTCTCCCTGGTGAAGTGAGGCAACTGCTTAGCAAAGATTTGAGGCCCAAACACTCGGAACATCATCAGCCCTTTTCTCTTAAGCTCAGCCGTCATCACGTCTTTGTACATTCATATTGATTACGCGACATCGCAATATTGGTGTTCGGCGATGCAGAAGCACGGCACAGCGCGAGCTCGACATAGACACACAGTCAGTCATGCACAAACACACAGCGCTGCGCTCCCCCCCCCCCCGCTGGCTCTGCTGAAAACGTCCTGCTTGTGCAACGCCTCTGTTGCTGCCTTCTAAAACGGTACAAAACCGTCCTGTCACAAGGGCGTAAATATCGCAGCTTGAAACAGCAGTCTGAGTAGGGCTATTGACAGGTGGTCTAGATATCCACTAAGTAGTTCATTTTGTCAAAGTGTGTTATCTGAAACATATTTCTTGGGGAACAGCTGATATTGTCCAGTGCACATTATTTTTGCATTAATGCAAAATAATCAAGATTGAGTAATCAATGCTGTTAAGCAGACACAAAGAGTCTATCATTATATTATAAGAAGAATTCTTTGCTCAGGATTATTTTACGTACTTTGTTATTGAACCTTATTGGATACCTGATGAGCATAAAGCTTCTTTTTCCTACTCACACTTTTTTTTTTTTTCTCTCTCTTAGTGACTCGCTCCTTTATATTTACTCTCAGCGTTCCCATACTGTTTAGTCTTAGTCTGCTTTTTCTCTAGGCATTGTGGGAGGCAAACGGTAACAGTGTCACATTTCACATGAAGACTCATCAATACATAATTGTGGTCTAATTGTGGTTTGCTTGTCAGACTGCCCTGTTGCGTTATGTATCAGTGCTCCAGTACAAACAACCGATGATCCATCCTGATGATGGTGTGGTCATCGTTTGCTGGATGCCTGTTAAGAAGTCTCATTCGGCTTGTCTTCAATTGGAAAAACCTATTCTGGCAAAGCTTCTGGACTTGATGGTTTATTACTGACGTCACTGCTCACTTATTACACATGTTTTTGTGTTGAATGGATAAACTTTTGTTTGATAATCACAACTGTCTTTGAACTTTCTCTGTTTGGAAAGAAACACGCCCAGTGCATGTGCGTGCTGTAAAAACAAACATAACCACGCAGACTACACCCTGAATTGTCTTCTTGAGCGCTTTTTTACGTCATGCAGTCTCACTAAAGTTCTAAAATCTAATCAAGACTTGTGTTTTGATTTTAAAGATTTTTGTTGTTAACATTAGGGCATTTTGAAATCATACAATGACAACTTAACATTTTATCCAACCGTTCTCTGTTCTAATATTTTTGCCCCTCTGTTGTTTCCCAGTAGTGGGCTCCTCCCAAATGCTGTGTTGCCTCCGTCCCTAGACCACAACTACGCCCAGTGGCAGGAGACACAGGAGCTCTCTCGTGCAGAGCTACCCCACCTCATGAAAAAGATCATCCCAGCTCCTCAACCCAAGACCCCAGGTGAACCGGATTCTCCGGCCTCCCCTCCTCCGCTCCCTCCATCTCTGCCCCCACCGCCTCCACTCCTACCTGGTAAGGAAGTCTGTAAATATGTGTACACGTGCGCACAGTCTCTGCACATCTTGTCACTGTCTTCTCATAAAATAACATTTATTTCCCCCAATGCCTTTTCTTCAGATCGGGAAGACAGCCCTGAGCTCCCTCCCCCACCAGGCATCAGTGATAACAGACAATGTGTTCTGTGTCTAAAGTATGGAGACGAGAATACTAATGTGAGTCAGAAACCACTAAGCTTCTCTTGAACACATATGAAAAAAGTCTCAGTATCGTGCGTAACATGGCTGTGTGTTTCAGGAGGGAGGCAGGCTGCTGTACATTGGTCAGAACGAGTGGACACATGTGAACTGTGCCCTGTGGTCTGCCGAGGTGTTTGAGGACGACGATGGCTCTCTCAAGAATGTTCACATGGCTGTTCTCAGGGGAAAACAGCTGGTGAGACACTTTGTCCCATCACATGTTCCCACTTTATTTGCAATGTCTATTCTCCAGAGGGACTTTAACAAAGTGTTGTTCTTTGTATTCAGAGCTGTGAGAAGTGTCAGAAGCCAGGGGCCACAGTTGGCTGCTGCCTCACCTCTTGCACCAGCAACTACCACTTCATGTGCGCCCGCCAGTGTCACTGCGTCTTCCTTGAGGACAAGAAAGTCTACTGTCCAAAGCACCGAGACCTCATCAAGGGAGAAGTGAGACAAATCTGTTTTTACTGCTAGGACGTTTTGACAGCAGCCTCAAAACATTTAGTGTAAAAGCTTAGAAAAGTTGTTTATGGGTTAATATCTCTTGTTTAGATAAACAATGCTCGGAACTAGATTTTTCTCCTCATCTTTCCTTGTTTGTGTATTTTTTTTTCAGGTGGTGTCTGGGTTTGAGGTGACCCGCAGGATCCTGGTGGATCTAGAGGGCATTAGTCTCAGGAGGAAGTGGCTGGCAGGCCTGGAGCCTGAAAATGTCCACATGATGATAGGTAGGTCGGTTATTGGCTAACATTCAATGATAAACATTCCTTTCCTTGACTTAGTGTGTGTATCTTCTGAATGTTGACTGAAAAATAATCATTGCAGGCTCCATGACCATTGATTGTTTGGGGATACTGACTGAACTCTCAGACTGCAAAAGCAAACTCTTCCCTGTAGGGTACCAGTAAGTTAAATTTTTAATTCATACTTGCTATTTTAAGTGCCTTTATCTTTTTTTTCTCCACCCCATCTGAGTAGATCTATCTGCTGGAGGAAATGAAAATGTCAATTTAATTAAGTTAACCTTAATGAATTTTCCTCTCTCCAGATGTTCGAGGGTGTACTGGAGTACTTTAGACGCTCGAAAGCGCTGTGTGTATACCTGTAGGATCCTAGTTTGTCACCCTCCAGTGGTAGAGTCTGACCTAAAAAACATGATGGCTCCTGAGGAGAATCGCACTATAGCACACAGTCCTCCCATAGCAGGTAACTTTGGTGACTTTATATATTCAAGCTTTTCATTTGATGATTTATCTTGAGTTATTGGATGTTCTAAACTAAACTGTGTCATTTAAAAAAGTCCTCCTTTTTTATGTTTTAGACTTTCCTGATCCATTTGAATCCCCGAGACGATCTGAAACACTTTCACCTTCCAATACTCCCAAGCTCAGGGTTTACACCAGGAACAGACACCCAAGCTACCCCCCCTGTCAGCGCTCACTAGGCCCCAGGCCCATGCCCTCACCAGGTACAATTATCTATTCCTTATTATGATATTAAAAACTTTTAAAGAATGTTGCTTTGGAACTGATAATTCAGACATTTTGTGTTCCAAGCTTTTCTTTGGGAAGTCTTCATTTAAATGTGTTGTCCTTCTTTTTTTTGTAGGAGGTAACTCTCAGCCCCAAAGCCATGAGATTGTCACTGTAGGAGACTCCCTGGTGAACTCCACCATGCGCAACATTGACTCATGTCGCCACAGCTCCATTTCTCTCTCTCTGACTTCCCACCAGCTGAACAGACAAAGAGGGGCAACCTCCCTCCTCCAGATTTCATCACGTCCGCTTACCTCACCCCCGCCCCTCATCCCCTCTCCTGCCAGAGACCCTGAAAGGTCCAAACACCTCAGCAAAGACTCTGCGAAGAGTCCAGTCCAGAAAGAGGAAGAAAGAGGCAGACCATTCTCCACTGACAGAAACAGATCACAACCATCCAGGGACCAGGGGCCGAGAGATGCAGACAAGGGAAGGGTGTTGGGTCAGGACCAAGCCTCCAAGGTTTCTGACAAGTATAAATCTTCCAGGGAACTTGGGCAGAAAGACTCTGACAAAGACATAATACCAACCAAAGAGCAAGAGAAGAGGAAACTGTCTAGTAAAGACTCAGGTCAGAAAGAATCTGTACGAGGAAGATCTCTCAGTAGAGATCTTTTGAAGGATTCCGAAAGGGGGAGACAAGCAAACAGAGACTCTGAGAAGTGGAGACAGGCGAGCAGAGAGTCAAGTAATCGAGACACGGACAAGAACAAGTCAACGTCCAAGGATTTTGAAAAATCTCGATCTCTCAGTCGAGACACAAGTGTGAGGGAGTCTGAGAAGCATAAACAATATAGCAGGGAAGCAGGAAAAGACTCAGGTCAAAGTAAAGACAGACTGTCCAGCAGAGACTCTGACAAGAGTAAACCTTCCTCTAGAGATTCCAGTTATAGAAGCACAGAGAAAAACAAAGACTCTGGCTCAGGGAAAGATAACAACCCTGGCAGCCAGTCCAAACAGGCTGGAGGTGAGAGTAAATCCATCAGACTGGCACCTGCAGGATCAGGTCAGTCCTCCCCTCCTGTGGGCACTGCTGTTCTCACAGCTCAGCAGAGAGGTGGAAGCACCAAGCAAGCAGACAAGCAAGGGAAACACGGAGGCAAAGACCAGGGTGTTCCGCAGTCTCGCTACAGGTCCACCCCCACATCTAACATAATTCAGTCTAAGGACAAGCCCAGCTCAGGGAAGGAGAGTAGTAGTGTCACTGGAAATATGTCAGCTTCACTCCATAAGGACTCTGTGGTTGGGAAATCCGTCTCCCCACACTCATCATTTCAGAAGTCAAATGCAGGTAAATCAATTGATTACTCGTCAGGTGCAGCTACAGCAGCAACCATGAAGCCTGTGTGGCCGTCAAGGACACCCGCAGAAGATGATGTTGCCAGGCAAGGCTCCTTGCACTTTTCCTCCCAAGCTGCAGCCTCAGCTGCCAAAGACAAACACCCCAAAGCAAAGATGGCAGGCAGCAAAGAGGCGTCCAAAGACCGCGACAGAGATAGGAGTCTCCAGAACAGCAACAGTTCCTACAAAATCCCTCTTCTTAATAATAACACAAAAGCTTCCGGCAGCTCCAACATATACGCTCCAAACCCCAACTCACACAACAGCAGCAACAGCAAAGCTCCGGTGCTCGGCAACAGCACCAAAGGCCACGGGAAGGCTCCGGGGGAGAAGCAGGAGAACCAGGTAGGAGACAGGTCATCCTTTAAGAGCAGAGAAAACTACTCCTGTCCTGAGAGGAAGAACAGCTCGAGTCTGGACAACTTACAGCAGCTGCAGCAGGGCGGTCTTTCAAAGGAGAAAGAAGCAAAGACCTCCTCCGTTTCTCACACCAATCCAACAAGTAACCAGCTCCCTAAAGAGAAAAAGAGATCAGGTAAACCTCCTGCTGTAACTTCAATTAAGACTGATATCAAGACTGACCCTAATGGGACCAGCACTGTTGGCGGTATTTCTTCCTCCTGCCCCACCACCACAACCACGATATCCACCGTCTCTCCTGCTGGCCAGGGGACCTGTCGCTCTACCTGCTCCACTCTCTTTTCCTCACCCTCCGCCAGCAGCAGCGACAGCTCTGAATCCGACACTCAGACTCACACAGAGGAAGATGATTTGCACAAAGAGCGCTCACCCAGTGAGCTCCGAGATCGCCACAGCCTTCCCGCTCAAGGCACAGAGGACGAGGGGGATGGTCCAGATGACGACCACGGCAGAGGAATGGACGTTAAAAGCCATGAAGATGACAGTGATGGTTCAGGATCCACCAAGCGGCGTTACCCTCGACGCAGTGCCCGCGCACGCTCCAACATGTTTTTTGGCTTAACGCCTTTGTATGCTGTTCGCTCGTACGGTGAGGAGGACCTACCCTTCTACAGCAGCGGCGATGCAGCTGGAGCAGTGGTTAAGAGGAGGACTGGTGGTCGGAAGAAGTCGGCTGAGGGGCAGGTGGATGGAGCGGATGATATGAGCACCTCCTCTTCTTCAGTTGACAGTGGAGAGGAAGAAGACAGTGGAATGAAACAACGAGGTAAAGACCCTTACTACTACAACTTCACCCGAACAATAATTAACCCTGGCGAGGGTCTACCCTCTATAGAAGGGATAGACCAGTGTCTAGGAAGAGGTTCCCAGCTTCAGCGCTTCCTAAAAGACGAGGAGCAACAACAACAGAGAGCTCAAGGAAAAGCTGAAGAGGACTTGCTGAGTGCTTTGTAAGTAAACAATAATTAAGTTCCTAAAAGAAATCTTAAATACATAGATGTGGCTTTTTTGTGATCCCTTTATAATACAACATTTTGTTTTTGTTGTGTTCAACAGGACCTTAGGCAAGCAGCATATCGGACAGCTGGATGGTGTCGATGACGGCTCGGAGAGCGATACAAGCATCTGCACCACCAGCACCACAACCACTACAGCCACCTCCTCCGCCACCCCACACAAGAGCACGCCGAGGCGAAGGGGCAGAGAGAGGCACACAGAGAAACCGGACTCCCATGACACAAGCAAGGATGCTGACAATGGTGCAGGAGCAGTGAGCGGGAACACGCGAGAGGGCAGAAAGAACCAGAAAGAAAACTGTCTTCCTTTAGGAGGCGGGGTCAAGTCCCAGCCTCAGGGGCAGGGGCAGGACCCTCTCGAAGCTCAGCTGTCCCTCAGCACAGACCTGCTTAAATCTGATTCAGACAACAACAACAGTGATGACTGTGGCAACATTTTGCCGTCTGACATCATGGAGTTCGTCCTCAACACACCATCTATGTCGATGCAGGCTCTGGGTCAGCAGTCTGAGCCCTCGTCCTCGGAGTTGCTCCTGGATGAGGGCTACGTTGGAGTGGATGTAAATCGGCCTAAAGACATTCTGTTTGATGACTTTTCTCAGCCGCTGCCCAGCACTGAGAGCGGAGGTGTAGTGGAGAGCAGTGTGAACAGCTCCATATCTGTAGAGGAACCGTATCTTCCGCTGGAGCTGCCCTCTGACCTCTCTGTCTTGACCACACGCAGCCCGACTGTCAGCTCCAGTCAGAACCACACTGCTGCTGGGAGCCTTATCTCTGATACCTCAGACCGCACCATGCTGGGCTTGACCTCAGACGCCGACACAATCAGTGGGGAGAAGAGCGGGGAAAAGAAAAGGGCAGTTCCGGTTGTGTCACCTTCAGAAAACCAGCACGAGGCTCCTACTTTGGGAAAAACAGATACACAGGTCACAGAAGGTCCCATGACCCCAGAGCAGTTCATTCCCAGCCCTGCAATCGGCCAGGTGGTTGAATCTCCAGGTAACCAGGATGTCCCAAGAAGTTCTGCCGCCCATGGTTTGCCAAGTTCTCCTTCCCTGCCCCTCCAGGGTCAGAAATACCTCCAAGCATCAGCTGCAGTTGCAGGCAGCCCCAGTCCTGTTCCTGGCCTAGGACCATCCCAGGCCCAGGTTTCCAGTCCAGCAGTCATCAAACCGGGCCCTGATAAGCTCATTGTTGTCAATCAGCAGTTCCAGCCTCTCTATGTTCTGCAGACAGTCCCTAATGGTGTCACCCAAAAAATCAGTGCTGCAGGAGTGATGGAAGCTGGCTCTCCAGCTGTGCTGAGTTCCATGACGCTCACCACAGGCTTGACTACAGGTTTATCCATGGCTCAGCCGATATTTTCCACTGGTGGTAAAGTCCTGGGCACCATGTCTCACCCCTCCCAGATTCACACCTTCACAGGAGCCACAAGAGCAGGCTTCCAGACAGGAATCCCCAGCACCACCTCAGGGCTTCTCATTGGGTTGCCCTCTCAGCCCCACGACCAGTCCCAGATTCTGGTCTCAGAAGCTGGTCGTCCACATGAGCTGGGTCACAATGTTGCAATAGTGTCTAGTCCCTCCACCCTCACCTCCACTCAGACCATTCTCGCATCTGCTCACGGAAAGAAGAGGCCCATCTCTCGTCTTCAGCCTAGAAAAAGCAAAAAGTTGGCCCGCTCCCGTAGCCAGCCCACCTTGGCCCCGTCTGAAGTGGGTCCCCCAAACATGACCCTTATTAACCTGTCGTCCCCTCAAATTACCGCCAGCATCCCCGGCCAACCTGGCAGCCTGGTCGAATTAAGCACCCTCTCCACTTCTCAGCGCAAGGTGCCAAATATTATCAAGAGACCTAAATCAGGAGGGGTCATGTACTTAGAACCAACTACTCTCCTTCAGCAGAGGATTTCTGGTACAGCCCAGTCCGGTATCCTGGGTCATGATTCCTCCACTCACCTCATACCTTGCACCGTCTCTGGTCTCAACCCCAGTCAGTCTGTGTTGAATGTGGTGTCGGTGCCACCTAGTGGTGCTGCAGGGCCTATTGCACCAGGATCAGTGTCTCTGTCCACCCCCGTCCTCAGCTCTGCAGATATCACAGGGCCGATTAGTAACCTCCTGTTTAAACCCAGTACACATGGCCTGGGCCTGTCTGATCAGCCAATGGTCCTTCAGTCAGCGGGGGGAGGCACTCTAATGTCACAGCTCAGCTCCACCATGCAGACGTCCATAGCCAGCAGCATCTGCGTCCTGCCGACCCAGCAGACCATAAACATGGCTGTCAACCAGCACGGAGAAACAGAGGGCAGCAATGTCCACTTACATCATCAGTCTCATTCTGTAAACAGAGCCCAGGCAATGGACTCCTCTCCAAACACCACTGGTACTTTAGCCCACACATCATTGAGCCCTGCCAAGGGACGTGTTGTCGGAGTGTTCACCCAAGCCTCTGCACACTCCCAAAGCAGTAGAACAACTCCCATTTCCACGTCATCGCAACAGATGCCACCTAACTCTGTTCCATCAGTCAAAGTTCTAGGATCAGAAAAAGGCAAGCAGAAAACAAAAAGAAGCAGGCAGACCTCAGACACAGCCAGCGGAAAGAAGCTCAAGGCCTCTCAGTCAGAGGAGCATCACAGCAACCCTGCAGGACCACTACACTCAAACACAAGGTGAGCTACTTACCATGTATTTATATTGGGCTTTTTCTATTTATTTCTATTTACCTTTGTGTGTAATGATACATGATCAAAAAAAATCTCAGATTGGTTCTGCATCATTATTGTGACTTATTAGCATAATGAGTGTTTGTTTTAGAAATGCCTTCTTAACATTCAAAGGAAAGATAGCATTGCTAGCACCACCAGCCTTCGCTCGTCCTTACAGGTTAACGTCCACATGCCTGTGCTAAATGTGGTTGCACCTTGCTCTGGTCGAGTAGCTGTATACCATCTTGCCTGCGATGCTCTTACAGGATGCCATCCATCCACTGTGCTGGTTCTCATCCAGGAAGTAGAGCTGGGAAAGCAGGCCCATTAACTGGAGCTACAGCCCCGGCTAGTGGCAGATGGCTACATTACAGCTTAGACGCAAAACTTAACCAGCAATGCTGACCAATATTAATAAAAAATATTGATAATTACCAGTAATTCTGGTGCCAATTGTGCCTGCCACAGTGGGCTTAAGAGTGTATTCTTTTTCCTTGAGATGCATTTTTGCATTTAGTTCAAGTACCAGCAGGTGAAATATCTCACTTTGACTGAATCTATTACTACCTATATTTGCACTGAACTTATTTTCCATTCTTAACCTCTCTCTTCTTCTTCACAAGCAGTTCCAAAGAGCTGAGCTCCCCTGAACCCATGGACACTGGAAAGCCAGCAGACAAGGCAGCAAACAAGAGGTATGACATTGTTCATGTGGAATACCCATTTTAATACCAATGAAAGACTTCTTATCTTTTCTTGTAATCTTTTCAGTATGATTGGTAAGAAGAAGACAGCTGAAGGTCCAGTTGTACCAGGGAAAGTAGTTGGAAGAGATAAACCATCTGCAGCAAGGGGAGCGGGGTCTCTTGCTGTGGCTTTACCACCTGACCAGGACGGCAACAGCAGAGATACCGCCTTGGATAGCAAACCCAAGAAGGGCATCATCTTTGAAATCTGCAGCGAGGACGGGTTTCACATCCGCTGTGAGAGTATTGAGGGTGAGAGAAAATGACCAGTTTTCCAAAGTGGTTGCATTTATAATAATATACCGACAGTTCATTTGATAAAGATCACATAATGTGTTGTACAATTATAGCTGCAATGATTGCCTTGTTGTATGAAGTATAGTGCACACATGGCTGCTAACTTCACAGAGAATCCTTGTTTTTACATACAGCTTATTTTTCTTGACTTTGGCATGCATGTAAGGGTGAAAGGATTATAATAAAAGCTTTAAAGCGCTTATTCAGTGTTTGGAAAATGCTCTCTTTCCTAACTGCCTCTTTCTTTACAGAGGCTTGGAAATCCCTGACTGATAAGGTGCAGGAAGCTCGCTCCCATGCACAACTTAAAGAGCTTTCTTTTGAAGGTGAGGCGTTGACTAACAAAGGCAAAGATGTGTGTCTAATATAACATTGATTGGTAAATAAAAATGTTTTTTTCTCCTCGCCAACCAGGCGTGAACGGATTGAAGATGCTGGGTGTTGTTCATGAGGCTGTGGTCTTCCTACTCGAGCAGCTGTACGGCTCCAGGCACTGTCGGAGTTACCGTTTCCGCTTCCACAAACCAGAGGAGACCGATGAACCTCCCATCAACCCCCATGGGTCGGCTAGAGCAGAGATCATCCACAGGTGAGGAAGAGACTTTAACACAGGCCTACACATAGTGTCCACAAAGGCTGATCTTCCATCACAGGCCTGATTTCATCGACAGCCGAGTGTATTTTGGCCTGCAAATAAATAATGAATGACTTTGTGTACTTGGTTTGTATCTCAAGAATTTAGACTTTGATGATGTTATGCAGTTGGTCCTTCACAATTTATTACTTCTACTTCTACCACTTTTCTTACTCTGTTGTATTTATGCACTGTAAATGATACCTAGTGCTAATAAACATGGCGGGACAAATCATAGACTGTATTAAAAAAAAACATAACGTAGTCTCAGTAACGCCACCCATTGAAGGTGGTCGCCATGTTGGAAATGCTATCTCAACCTAACTTTGAACCAAACCTAGAAACAGACAAAGAGGTGGAGCTGATAATCCTGTGTGTTTGTGTTCTGACTGCTGTCTGCTATCTGTTTGTCTTTCAGAAGGTCTGTATTTGACATGTTCAATTTCTTGGCCTCAAAACACCGCCAGCCTCCTGAGTACAGGCCACAGGAAGAAGATGATGATGAAGGTCACCTAAGGACGGCCAGGTCAGCTGCAGTGCTCACAAAAAAAACAAAAAAAACAGTCCTTTGTCTGCTGAGGAACCTGAATCAGTATCTTATCATTATTGAGAAACCATCAACATGTCTTTGCATGCTTGTCTTGCAGGCGTGCCACCATGGAGCTCCCACTGACTGTGAGATTCAAACAGCTCAAGACCACTTCTAAGGAAACAGTTGGAGTCTTTCGGTTAGAACAACTGAGCTTTACTGTCCATTCTTTCCAAAACATATATTCAGATAGTCTTTGTTCATTTCAAGATCCTCAATAACTTTTAGGACAGTTTTGATTAACTTGAAGATGTTAAAAAGTGGGTTGGCCATCACAAACAATCTTATATCACATTACCTTTCTGCAGGTCTCCCATCCATGGCCGAGGTCTGTTCTGCAAGAAAACCATCGATGCGGGGGAGATGGTCATTGAATACTCTGGAAATGTCATACGGTCTGTGCTCACTGACAAACGGGAGAAATATTATGATGGAAAGGTGAGGTCTTTTCAATGATTATGCTTTTCAGGCAGAGTCCATGTGGACTACATTATAGAGAGAGATGATGTGTTATGCTTGTGTGCTGGGAAACCGCTGCACAAGCATATATCACTACCACAGCGACACATGCAGATAGATTGGACATATCAGTTCTGATCACATGCAAGTAAATGTGCAGACAGTTAGTTTAAGAGACCTGATTTAAAGAAGACGTCTGATTTTCCTGCAGTGTGAACAAAAGCAATGAAGTGTTAGGCGAGTACTGATTGTTCACTTTCTCAAAGGGGATTGGCTGTTACATGTTTCGCATCGATGACTACGAGGTGGTGGACGCCACAGTGCACGGCAACGCTGCCCGCTTCATCAACCACTCCTGCGAGCCCAACTGCTACTCCCGGGTCATCACCGTGGACGGCCAGAAGCATATCGTCATCTTTGCCTCTCGCCGCATCTACTGCGGAGAGGAGCTCACCTACGACTACAAGTTCCCAATAGAGGACGCCAGCAACAAGCTGCCCTGCAACTGCGGCGCAAAGAGGTGTCGCAAGTTCCTCAACTGACACTGGTTTTACATTTTCTTAATTTAAAGATGACTGAGGACGTTCTGAAGGGGCTCCATAGAGGAGTTTACTGTGGCTTCATGCTGATCCACACAGGATCATACTTTCCAACAGGGCCTGAGCTCTGTCAGCTTTTCTGCTGTTGTTAGCAGAACACAGCAGACACAGCTATGTACTATGTATACAGGGCAGGCCATTTTGGAGGAGGGGCCATTTGTAGAAATTCCAACATATTGTGCCTCCTTTTCTCTCATTTACATTTGGCATGGGAAGTTCCACCTTCAGAGGTGTGTAATGAAACGGTTTGAGCCTTCACATCATTGCAATATTGATTCTAATTTACATGTGGGTGATTAAGTAACCCCTTCATTATGTTTTTTTTACATTGGCCCATCCTCCTTAATTTCCTAGAATACGTTATGGTCCACTATTGCTGAGATGTGAACAAAAAAACAAAAAAATCAAAGAACATGGATCCGTTTTTACACCAAAGTGCAATTTGTTGAAGGGATTTGGAAGAGTAATTTTACAAGAAAGAAAAATTAGAACCATGTTAGAAATCCTTTTTTCTTTTTTTTAAAGTCGCAGTGTCAGCTGTTATTGATGCGCATCTTCTTGTCTGAATGTGCCCTGATGCCTTCAGAGCCAATGTTAACTGGTGGAAGCCTCCCCTAAAGGTGGCAACACTGTAAAGGTTCAAGCTGTTAAAGCAGCCTGATGTGTACAGGTGGAAGCACTAGAGGGAGCAGTGGCCACAGAGACAGGGAAAAAAAGAGACAAGAGGGGGAGGAAATGAAGATTTGTTTGAAGAAATAAAAAGAAAGGAGGTTAGGTTGACATTATGGTTAATATCTAAGGGTGATTCCAGACGTCGTAGTACAACAATGGATGTGTACTATGACAGCTTGGTAGCTATGTAGAAATGTTATTGATGGGATTAAGCCTCTGGCCTGAGAGAGCGAGGCAGCTAGAGACTCTGGTGGACTGACAGCCGAGGGACCGGAGAACCCTGCTGATGTGCTTTAGTAGATATATTTGTAATTTTTTCTTTTTTGTTTTTTCTTTAAGCTGTGATCCTGATACAGCCAATGGATCTGACAGAAACATAGAAGGGTTTGTGCATGCTGTTGTTCTCGTCAAAACTTGTTATTGGTATAAGCTTGGACTCTTGAGTCACGTTCCAAATTACAGCAGCAAACAGAACCAAACATCTCGCCCTTGAATTGAATTTCACAAAGCTTGTTTTCTTCTTGGCCTATTGTGATAACTATTAATATGTAAAATGTGTTGTTTTTTTTTATTTGTATTAAGTCTTTTAAAGTCTGTTATCTGTCTTTTTATTATGGACAGGGAAATATCATGCATTGCTTTTAAAAAAACATGTAAATAATGTATATTTTTCTACAAAAAGACTTAAAAAGCACTCACTAGTGAATAGCACTTAATGATGGTATTTATATTTTTAAAAAATCCTATTTATTTTGTTGCCATTTTTGTAGGAAATAGAGGTTTACAAACACTAATGCTTTGTCTCTATGTTTTGTATTCCGCTGCCTTTTTACAATTCTTCTTTTGTTTTGTTTCAGTTTTGTTTCTTGTTGGGTTTCTTTTTTTATTTCGTAGCCTGAATGTTTTCTTTGATTCCAAAGACTGACACTGGTCTGTGGCTTGGTCCCCTCTTTAGTTCAGTCCACCAGTAGCTCTTTTATCTATCCCAGGCCATTGGGTCAGAGCTGACAGGTTCTTTAAAAATTGTTCTAGTTCTAGCTGGCAGTACGGCTGTTTATGTGAACTATTATTATGCACTTGAGAGAGTTTAGATTGTTGATCCAGAGCTGACATCTCCTCTCTCCAGCCTTATCCTCTCCACACCGCATCGAGCCAAGAAGCAAGTCCACTCAACAGAAAGTCATTTCAAAATGACTCGGTTTTTCTTGTCATTAATCGATCATTGATTGACAGGCGTTCAGCCGATCTGCACACAAGTCAAATTAAACAAGAGTCCCTTTGGTTGTTAAGAGTTTGTCCCTTTGAAGACTCAGTTTATAACAAAGAGTTGCCTTTATTTTAATGCTACCGACACCATCTATCATACCTCCATTAAGCCAACCTGTTAATGAGGAAAACAACATGTATTCCTGCTCAGAACTCCTCCGTTTCTGACCAGCAGTTTGAAGTCACTATTATTTTGGTCTTCTTTACGATGCCTTTTTGGACTGACTGGTTCCACTTTCCATAGTTCCTTTTTCAATGATGTTATTGTTGTCTGTGGTTCATGCTGACCTCGTCCTGCAGGCCGTCCGCCATCACTTCCACACTGCTCCTTGTTGTGAACTGAAACCACACATGGTTTGCACTTCTGCGGTGACACAGGCACTGAATAGATGTAGGAAAAAAAAAACTCAGCTCTTCTCTTAACAGACAGATGCAACTCCAATGCTGAAAACACAAGCACACATAGTCACTGAGAAAGTTTGTGCATGAGGCACCGATGTAAAAAAAAAAAAAACTGAGTTCAGTCAACTGGGATTGGTCTACAATAATCCAGAACGTGGCAAATGAGGCTCTCTAAAAGTGCACTTGACTCTTTCTTTATCTGCAACAAAGTGAAGGCAGGGACCACACCAGCAGTCCTATCCTTCCTGAAGGGGCAGTGTGTACAAACCCTCTGCTGTGCTTTTCCATTTAGGGCCCTAGACCAGGTGTTGTAGGCCCCTTTTGTCATCTGACAGGCCAGCGGCGTGGTTGTACGGCTGCACCTTCATCTGACTCGCTGGGTTCTGCTGCTAAGGTCAACAATGAATGTATATTCCTCCTCCGCATCATCAGACATGTGATGATGCGGAGTCTTTGTCAGCCACATTTTGTTTTCAGTTCTTGTGTCAACTAGTACATATGACCTCAAGCTGGGCAGCAGCAACAGAATAATACACATAAGTGTGAACAGCAGTGGGATACATGTCTGTAAGACGCCTGGTTTGTCCTGGGTACGCTCACAACTCAATGCTAGCATCGGTAATAACACTTTTACTGATGCAAAGGGCTCTGTCTATGACTTTCACTTCTCGAGATCTACTTCTGAAGGTCAGAGGGTTCAGTGATCAATAAGTCATTTATTTCTGATATACAATAAGGGAATGGTCTCTGTCGTTTCTTTGGACTTCATTTTACCATGCCACACCAGTGGCCCTTCTCCATCACTCTCTGTAATTATAGTATAAATACATAATATTATACGGAAACATGCATAGCAATTTCTTGTACTTTAGTATCTATACAATATATGGAATGGACAGACAAACTTAGTTACAGTAGCAAAACAGCAGATTTATAATGGTTAATAGCAATGTTTCAATGTACTCTATAATGGTTTTTGTGTTGCAGTATCAGCTGAAACTAACGTGCATCATTCTTTTGTATATTAATATCCAGTTCCAATTTTGCCGTGCCTGTGAGCGCTCCTTCCTCAGCAAGAAGCGCTGCAGTTTAGCTTTCTCTTTTCTTTCTGGAAACAAACGGTTTTTATGTGATCAGAAATGTAATTGTATTAATGTGGTTGTGAACTTTCTTGGGGTCAGCCTTTTTCTTTTCTCCCCCCCCCCCCTCTGGTTGTTGTAGTGAACGTTTTTTCTGTTTATTTCTTTGTACGTTTTAACAGGGACTTTTTAGACGGCTTACTTGATGTGCTATAAATGAAGAGTTTGGTTTATGGAGACTGAACAGAAAGATCCCACCAAAATGTGGTTTGTCATTTTGGGAAACCTCTCATGTCTCCCAGATCATCTCTTTCTCTCTCTCTCCCTCCCTCCCTCCCTCCCTCCCCTCTGAAGCTTTTGTTGTACTTATCATGTACTGTTTTTATAGAAAGTCAGAATTCTGAAATAATGCCGATGTTGAAAACATTTTATTTATTTATTTTGTGCAACATCCACCCTGAATTGTTATTTTTACAAGTCAAGGTTTGGGAGAGCTAGGAAGAGTACGTAAAGTGTTTGTAATTTTTCAATTGTTTCTTGTGTATAGAAGTTATCAGCCGAGGATGGGATGTCATGTCACGGAGGGAGCCGGTGGTAGGAAGAACAAAAAAAAAAAAAAAAAAGGAATCATGGATTATGAACAGGCTTGTTTCTTATGCCTTGAATATACCTTTGTCTTATCAATATTCCTCCTGCTTTGTAATAACTGTCAACAGTCATTTTTTCTCCCGTTATAACAGTGTTATTTCAATACACAATAACAAAATGAAGGAAAACCACAACCGTGAAAATGAACCACAAACTACTTGGTTGAATGTATAATTAGGAAACAAAGTTGTACATAAGTGTAAAAAGAAAAGTTTCTAATCATGTTTATTTTCTATGCACTTTTTTATTTAAGTGATAGTTTAAATAATAAACATGTCTCCTTTACTGTTGTGTGTCTCTTGCGTTGTTCACTGTAGGCCTAAGCAGCTACTGATTTTATAGAAGTGTCCTGTCACTAAAGGGGACCAGCAGTTAAGAATACAATCTCAGAACAATAAATTGTATAATAGCTCTGCTGCCATCATGTGCAGGGCTCAGGTTAAAAAAATAATGCCAGCTTTAACACTCCCTTAGATAAAACCAGATACTAGATAACTAGATACATCAGGAGAAAACCATAGACTGTAAATATTAAAACTCGTGTCTCATAAGGGTCTTGTTTTTGTTTTGGGGCGTGGCAGAGTTTCCCCCTCATCTTTATTTTTCAACGAAACAAATACAATGACAACGTTCACAAAGATTGCTAAAATGTGATTTTAAAAAGTGACTTAGAAAAAGTCACAGCATTTTTAATAAATGTTGGTTAGATGTGGAAAAATGTTGCTGTGCTGTTTTTTTGCGTGTGCAACTTTACACTAGGCGTCCCAATGAGATAATGCCTTCAAGAACCATCGGAAATATGACAACTAGACGTGGAGAAAACCAGATCCAAAGGTAGAACAAAATGTATGAGTTCTATTATGATTATAAAAATGGAAGCGACTGTGTACATTACACACTATGGAAAAATGCCAATAAAACCCATGGGAATGAAAATATACTTAAGTAGGCTATATACAATATTTGAATATATAATTTGTTGTTCTTCAAAAACTGTGATCAAAAGTTGTGTTTTCACCATAGACTGTAAATATTGGTGTTTTCACACAAACATAACTCCTGACCCAGATAACACAGTCCGACCTGAATGGTTTCTGCCACTTTCAATTACACAGAAAAAAAACGGACTGTTGAAATTTGACCTTGATTCAAGCACATTTTTTGGTATTGAAAATAAATGAATTTCGACAAAATTTAGTAGTGTGTATGGAAGCCCATTTCGGCCAGTAAAAAAAATAAAAATGAAAATAATAAAGTCTCATAATTTCGACTTTATATCTCATTATTTTGACTTTTTATCTCATTATTTTGATTTATCTCATTATTTTGACTTTTTATCTCATTATTTTGACTTATTATATCTCATTATTATGACTTTATTATTTTTATTTTTTGGAAATGGGCTTCCATAAGTGTGCCATATTTAATCTTGTAAAAAAAACCTTCATGGCCAACAGCACGGAAAGGCAACACCAAACGACGTATGACGTAGCACGCAGCTGCCGTGTTTGGTTGTGTTCGAAGTAAAAAAAAAAAAAAAAAAAAAAAAATATCTAGGAAGGGATCAAGGAAACCTCTAGCATCGAAGATAAACACCCCTACGAGGTGTGAACCCAGCTGTCACAGTAACAACAGGACTGTAAAAAAAAAAAAAAAAAAAGGCACGAAGGAGTCGTTGATACAGCGAGGGTCAACATGTCCGAGACATACGGTATGTTAGTGTTCGACGGCAGACTGTAATGTAATGCTAGCTGTTAGATACACACTGATACTCTGTGCTGAGATGATACTCACTGGCTCTTAGCAACGCTGCTAGTTAGCTCAGTTTAGCTGCCAACTCACCATGTCTGCGATTTGAGATTATGATAACTAACATTCGCCTCTTACATGTGATTCAAAGTAACCTGTATTCTTTAAATGCCTCGCCTGTTGTTTACGGACACCTCTGTCCTACGATGGTCGGAGTTACGTTGCTTAACACTAAAGACACTGTGTGATTCAGTTTCAGGTGTAAGTTGGACAAACTTGAGGCACAAAGTTACAGTATCATGTCGATACATGAAGTGTGTGTGTGTGTGTGTGTTTGCAGACATGAGAGGGATCCTGAGCTGAGCAGTCAGGCAGATTGAGTGACCTTGCAAGCTGCAATAATGTTTAAATTCAGTCCTAGGTTTTTGTGTGTTTGTACCCTAAGAGGTAGCTGTGGCTGAAAGGGGCCTATATGAGGAAGTTAGCTGAGTGTGGCAGATACCAGGTGATTCAGTGCTATACACCACATCTGTTCCCAGACTTAAGTAGACTCTTGTTTGCACTTCACTATCTCTATTACAAGTTACTGATGATACCAGACACCTGTCTGCGTGCATGGACATGATGACCAGCAACCAGGAAGTTCAAAGTATTGTGGACACATTTACTTAACATGACTCTGCCTGATAGTATCATTGACAGAACAGGCCTGACGATGTAGATCAAGTTGTTTGAAATTGTTGTACTGTTCCACTTGATCTCTTTCTCTCTCTCTCTCACACACACACACACACACACACACACACACACACACACACACAGACACACACAAGCACTTACAAATATGCACTCACTCTCCATCTCTCTCCACTCGTACCCTGTCTCCCTCGTCCTTGTGTGGAACGTGCCAGTGCGAATGGTAGCAGTAATGGTCCTTGTATTGATTACTGCCTCAGTCTCCTGGAGGGCCTCTAGTGAAACTGGCAAAAAGCAATATGAATTCAATAAGCACATGGATAGGTTCAAAGGTGGCATATGAAATTCAATTCATTTGGTCATTGGTGAGTATAGGAAAGAATGTGGTTTATGTAATTGAATTTGAGTTGGTAGTGGTTTTTCACAGTTGCTTTTGAAACACAAATAATCAATCAATAAGCTCATCAATTTCCGTAAACAGTGTCTCATAATAACTAAAATCTCCGTCTCCATCTCCATATTTATATATTTTTAATTCAAACATCTCCTGTAACAGTGCATCAATGCTCTGTGGCGTTTATACGTAGATCTGAAGACAGGTCAGACATGGGCCTGAGGTCATCTGGGCCCCGAGTGTGTTAAATGTTGTCACAATGTGAGTGAATGCAGATTACAGTGTCAGCCTGCTCCCGTGGGTTATTTAATATTGATGTGTAAGGAATACAAACGCCTGAAAGGCTGTTGTTGGGAGGAAAAGCAGTGCATTCCTCTCTCTCCCTGATGCTCTGACATATTGACTGCTTGATCTTTGTATGCAGGTCTCACATGGGAATATGCTGGAAAGCTGAGGCAAGCTTTTAAAAAAAAAAAAAAGGAGGAGGTTAGCTAAGCTTGTGAGTTTGTCACTTCGTGCTGTCACGACCATTGATAACACATGGTTGAGCTGTAGTGCTGGACACTGTAAGTGCTCCTGGGCTCCCTTTGCGTCTGCTGTTCTGACACCGTGAATTTGACCCCTAGCATGTGTTGCCTGAGAAAACACAGACTTCAACGAACAAATGTGCACCATTTACTCCCTGTCTGTGCGTTTGTGTTTTGACAGTTGAACGTGACTCCAGGAGCACTGGAACAAGTCATTTTAAATGTCACACAGGAACAATCCAACCTGTACCCTGTTTCCTTTTTAAACGACTGTTTCTGTTGACCTTGTGAAGAGCTGAACACTCACAGAATGCTAACCTTAAAAACGTTTGTGACCAATCATTAGCCAGGCTAGAACGTTTGACTGCAGAGCATGTGCTTAAGCTTTAACTGAGATTGCACACTCACTGTCTTCAAATTCTAACTGAGGCAGGTTCTCTGCAGGAAAGTTGCTGTTTGCAGTTATTACACATGCTCACTCAGGCGACTGTCAGGTTTCCTGTTATTCTTTTACAACTTCTCTGGGCGTAACACACACACACACACAGACACACAGACACACACAGACACACACACACACACACACACACACACACACACACAGACACAGACACAGACACAGACACACACACAGACACAGACACAGACACAGACACACACACACACACACTTTTAATTTAGTTGAATTAAAACAAACTCTACATATGTAAATGCCTCCTGTACTTATGTTTTAGTCTCTGCTCACTCAACGCTGCCTGCACTATGGCTGTAATTGAATGTCAAGAGTCATTCGAGTTGTGGACCATGTGCGTGGGCTGGCTTGTTCTCTCCGGAGCGAGGGCCCACTCTCCACAACAACAACATCTGCACAAGCAGCTGGCTGTGGTTATTCAACCCTGCACTAGACAGCTAACCTAATCCATGTTCAATAACTCTTAAGCTTTGGCTTAGCTCTGATGACATGTGTTATTAAGTGCCGGTGTTGGTGTCATGTTTTACCTCAGAAAAACAAGCATATTTAATAGGAATTATAAGTAGCAGGTAATGGTAACAGGTTGTGATTAGGAGGCTAATTTGAGACTGTTGGGTGCTGTGAAAGTAGGTGCTAAACAGGATTAAGAGGAACTTTTGAGGATTGTCCCTGGGGGAGCAGGTTCAGATTCTCCTCCTTGCGTCAGTGTTGCATTAATCTCAGCCTCCGCTCTGCTTTCAGACTTCCTGTTTAAGTTCCTGGTGATTGGCAGCGCTGGGACGGGGAAATCCTGCCTCCTCCACCAGTTCATTGAGAACAAGTGTAAGTGTTCCCTCATTGGAGCCCATTAGTCACAGCAGGTTTGCAGAAGAGTGAAAACATAATTGTATTATTACACAGACAGATATTGAAACGGTCATGGAATTAGAGTGGGTTTCCTGAGCTGCATTACAGTAAACTCTATAAATAAACCATCTCACTCAGCTGTAAGGTAACATAGAAACAATGGGATGTATTATGCCTCTGTCCAGATTCCTAACCAACAAAAAAAGGATATTATCCTACTTTTCTTTAGCCGAGACCTAAAAATCCATACTAAACATTCAAAAGAATGACTCCTTTTTATGGTGAAAATCTATACGGTACCTAAAATAAAGTAAAGTGCTCATAAAATTACATTAAACTCAATTTATCTGTATAGTGCAATCCAATCAAACAACCCAATTGCTTCTAAGTTCAATCGAAACGGTCTGCTTAACCTGTTATATTGGCTGGTACAGGTTTGAAAAAAAATCCACAGTTTGTTCTTTGAGTGAGTAATCTTAAAACTATTAAAAAAAAAACCAAGAGCACAGTATACATTCCCTCACACGCTTGTATTTGATTAAAGTGGTGTTTGGTCTCTGTGCTGTCCCTGTAGAATAAAAGGGGGGCGAGTGTCTCATCTAGACTCCGTCAACTCTCTCATGTGGTTATGAGATGTATGAAGATAACAACTTGGGTATTTAAATAAAGCAGAACACACCTACACATTATAGAGTAGCAGTCTAGGGAAAATGTTACAAGTCTTTTCTCCATTATAGCAGTGCACACCAGTTGGTTGAATAGAAAGGTTTAATTTTGCTTTGAAAAAGTTCATGCCAAGATAAGTTCTTTTTTTTTTTTTTGTCTGTGCTGTTTCTGTCTCACTCTCTTGTTTCACTCTCTTTCTTCTGCGTCTCTGTTGCAGTTAAACAAGACTCCAACCACACTATCGGCGTTGAGTTTGGGTCCAGAGTGGTCAATGTTGGTGGGAAGACGGTGAAGCTGCAGATCTGGGACACTGCTGGGCAGGAGCGTTTTCGGTAAAAGGGCTTACAACATTTCCTGCGAAGGTTTAGGTAAACGTTTCAGAGAAAGAGGGTCAACATGAAACACTGAGCACACTTGTAGGGCTTTCGCACACTAGCAGGAAAACTCCTGATATTTGCCGGAGGAGCTGCACGTGCGAACGCCAACAGCCACGTTTTTCGTCCGGACTTCACCCAGAATTTTCCCTGCCAGACCCCTAATATTTTTTCCCGCAGCAAGTCCCAGTGAGCTGATGTGAGAATGCAGCAGGATATTCTCCGGAGAATTCAGCACGAGCCAATAAGGAGTGGGAGTGACGTTTATATACTGTTACTGCTGCACGGTGCATAGAGTGTATGCACGCGACCACTACGATCTCTGTGCGCGTCATTTTTAAAGGCTGCATTATGTTTTCTGTTCTGTTGTTTTCCACTCTTTAGTTGATATTGTGATTGCGTTGCACTACACGTAGCATTGATACAAAGGCAAATATTCTCATTATAGCATTGTATAGCGGACTCTGTTGCTTCGTCTTACTACATCCTGTGTGGGTGCAGGGCAGTGAAACATCCAGCTTGAAACATTAACCCACAATGGTCTGTGGAGATGCTACACAGTGAAAGAGGTTTTTTTGCTATCCGAGCCTGAGGATAATATCTAAACACGAGGGACAGATTTTCTTTCTCCCTCTCCTGCTGAATCTTACCAGCTGATGTCGGCATGATTAATGTATTATTTAACCAATTTTTTCCGCATTTTTCCTTACAGTTCAGTGACACGCAGTTATTACAGAGGAGCAGCTGGAGCCCTGCTTGTCTATGATATCACCAGGTAAAGCATTCACTGCACTCACTGTCCCTGTACCTTCCAACAAATGGTCCCTTTAATTTTACAGAATGAACATTTCAGAAAGGCTCTTCATTGTGTGGGATAAACAGACAATTAGTTACATAGTATTATCAGTGTAGGAAAGTTCATTTGTTAACTGACAAAATAATCATTAAAAACAACTCTTGGTAAGGGGAGCACACTACGAGACGTCCACCACAGCTACATTTTGAACTTGGACCCGAGTGGACATGAAATTTAAATGTACTGATTCATGAGTATTTACTGTAGATGGTTTTCGGTTTACTCTGTCTTTATTTTTTTGAGCACCTACATTTTTCAGTCAGTGTAAAAAAACAAAAAAAGCAATTATGTGCCCACCTCCACAAATTGTGCAATTTATCGAGACCAGACCAAAACAGTGCGATTTGAATACCAGAGCCCACTCACAGGCCTGTATTTCATCCGCTGTGGGTTGTGAAATCAAGATGGAGTGCACGCAGTAATGCAGAGGGACAGGGATGTAATACAGTTTGTGTTGGTGAGAATGTATGGGCTTTTGTGGAGTGTAGAGTGACAGTAGCTGTAATGGAGAGGCAGACAGCAGCAGTCAGGAAAGCTGAAGTCCATCACAGAAAGCGTCACCTGGAGGGAAACAAACGGGGAGAGTGGAGGGAGAACGCTGCAGGGGGATAGAGAATGGGAGGGAGGAGATGGAAAACAAGAGGGTGAGTAGGAAGATGGAGGCATTTATCACTTTTCACAGGTGAAAAGGCTAGCAGGGAGAGCGTGAGGAACAGATTGCAGCGAAACTGCTTGGTCCCATCAAAAAAGTGGATGGGGAATGACGTCATCCTTTGGCTGTGTGTCTAAGCAGCCGTTAAACATTATTCAGCTGACCTCACACCTGTCTGCTCACCACACTTGTGCTGCTATGGACACAAGGATCTTGTGACTCCTGTCTCCACGGTGAACCAGATTTAGGCCCAGAGGAGTTTGCTAGAAGGCTAACACACGATAAGTCATTTCATACTTTGTGACTCTATTGTCCTGATACAAAGTTTGTCTTAAACTCTCTTTTACACATATATCAGTTCATCTTTGTTCCCTACCAACCAAAAATGAATAATATGCTTGTTTTGATCATTCTAAAGTAAGACAAACAGTATTACTTCAGTCAAAATAAAGCTGGGCTCACATAAAGGTAGCGGGGTGTGGCTTTCAAAAACAAATAAAAAGGCTGGATCCAAATACTGCAGAGGAAAAATATGAGCAGGTAAACTACAGGTGTTTGTTGTGCATGTTAATAAACTGAATTCAACGTCATTGATATGCATTTCATTCTTCAGTTAATCAGATACTGCGATGTTATCATTACATGAATAGTCTTGCTATATGTCAGTTATAGCAGAATCATTGTATCCCGATTTTAACAGTAGGGGGCCATGTGTTGTGTATTGTATGTAACACAAATCAGCTTCAAATAAAGGCATGAGGCCTACTGCAAATATGGTAAATGACATAATTACAGAAACACGTGTCTGTTTATGTTACACTGGATGTCTGTTTGGAAAGACAGGAGCATTCACAGTCCTCACAGACATGTTCAGATGATACAATTTGCATATCTTTCAGACTCTGGAGGCTATGCAAAAACACTGAGCTGAGTTAAACATGAATTTGAGTCTCCCAACTACAGTCTAACCATTTTCCCCATTTTGTCTCACCTGTCCTGTGCTGTCTTTCAGTCGGGAAACATATAACACCCTAACCAACTGGCTGACAGATGCACGGACTCTGGCCAGCCCTAATATTGTTATTATCCTGTGTGGCAACAAGAAAGACCTGGATGCAGACCGAGAGGTGACCTTCCTGGAAGCCTCACGCTTTGCTCAGGAGAACGGTAAATGATGATAAACCTGCATCATCCCATATTTTCTTAAATCCATGGTCTCTATGATTCTGTATGCTTCTTTTAGTTCTCTTTAAGTCTTTCTTAATAATTTTTTTTTTTTTGCCTTTTTAAACTCATGTAGAGCTGATGTTTATGGAGACAAGTGCTCTGACGGGGGAGAATGTGGAGGAGGGTTTCCTCAAGTGTGCTCGCACCATCCTCAACAAGATAGAGTCAGGTACGCTTCTTGTCTGATCTGGGCGTTTCTTGGAGTGTGTACAAACATTTGCATGTATTTACCCATGATCCCTTGGGGGTTTGCCTTTAATTGTCTACGCTGCTACCTCCTTTTAAAAGGTGAGTTGGACCCGGAGAGGATGGGATCAGGTATACAGTATGGAGATGCTTCGTTGAGGCAGCTGCGACAGCCGAGGGGCACCACCACACAGAATAAGCAGCAGTGTAATTGCTAGGGATTGAGGGGCCACACCCTCACCTCAGCCAACAGGCCCACACAGACAGGACGCCCCCTTCAGGTCGGTAGCATTACACCTGGATAGGTTTGACTGTATGTCAAATCTGTGCCGGTGTCATCAAGAGCATGTCAGTGATCACCTTTCTCTCTCCGTTTCTCCTCCCACATCTCAGCTCCAGGTGTTTTTTGGTGTGTGGGACCCTTCTCTCTGCAGTCTCACAGACCTCTGATCACCTGGAGGAGTGATCCCGGAGATCACCACAACCCTGTTGCCCTTGCGTTTGGGCAGGGAAGCCCCTCAGTGCAAACATGCTGGGATCGATTAAGAAGAGGGATGTTCTTCTTTTAAAAAAAAAAAAAAATGCTTTCTCAGTTATTTACCAGACAAGGAGGGTTGTGTGTATGGGCTGTCCTGCTGTTTTGTTTTTATTTCTGTGCTTTTTCATTCTGATTTTAGTTACCCTGACATGCTTTCTTCATTTGCACATCAATGTTTTTAAATTATTTTTGCACTTACTCATCATTTAAGTACTCAAGGGGTCCCCTTAAAACAAAGACAACCGTCGCAATCTTTGGTTTTAAACTGTTGTACATATATTGTGAGCCTGATTCAATGCAAGTCTTTGCAAATATTTCTCAAGCTATTCAATCCAAATGGAATCAGTTAATCTGATATTTAAAGTATACTTAAAACTCTGAAAGTTCCACAAGCCTAAATCTAGAGCCCCGTTCTTTTCCTCACTCAGAAATGTGTGTTATATTGAGTCATTTGACTTTTTGGTGAGCATTTAATTGCACTATTCAGACATAGGCTGTTGGCCTTAGTAATATACTTAATTATGTGGATTTACAGTATATTATTCCAAGTTACCGTGTGTCTATACTGTCTAATCACTCCATTTAACACCTACATATACGTATTAGCCTGTGGGCCCAGTTGAAAGCACAAAAAAATGAGATAAAGCTCTTTTATATAACTCCAAAGTTCCACAGTCTGTAGATTCATGTTCTCAGATTCAGTTCTCAGTGTCTCCGGTCCTGCCTCAGTGAAAGGTTAAGAAATGCCCATCAATGTTTGCAAACCTAAAATGCCTGTGACTCCTCCTGCTGGGCTTTTTCTCCATATTCTCGACCTCCCCTTGAATTCATGCCACACATTCTGTATGAGGGATGTCACAGGAAACCACAGCTGATTTTGCCTCAGAGCCAAGTTTGGGAAACTTTCATTCAGCCCACCATGTTCCCTCAAAGAGTCTTTACACTGTTTGATCATGCAAGATTGTAAAAGCACCTTGATCTATTTGTAGAGAACAGAATGTCTGCACGGCTAAACTGTCACTGAGTTTCCCCAGATGTTTTCTCCTTAGAACAGAACCCTGTGTTTGCCCCAAGAGAGAAACAGGGAATTTCCAATGAAACATGGTTTCCACTTTCCGTGTTACACCGACAGCATGGTTTGTGGTGCCTCTGGAGGAGAGAGCTGATGGCTTTCAAAACATCCCGAAACTCTCCTGCTTTCCGAACTGCTGAGTGCAGGACGTGCTGACCCAGTCGGGAGGAGATAAAAAAATAAAAAAACTACCGGCAACGCTTCCTTCATACAGTATATCTTCAATTCAAGTGTTCACATATGTCCTCCCAGAGAAACTGTGCGTTTTAAGCCAGCAAATGTTTGGGGGAAAAACATGTTGAGTTGTGCAAGCATGAGAAAAGTGCAGGATACCAAGAGACGGATGGTCAAAAAAAAAAAAAAGTAGTTTTCATTCAATATTGGCATCGTATGATAATTTGTCTCCTTCTGCAAGTGCACTTTTACTTTTGGATTTTCATGTTTTGTTTGTTTATATGCTGCAACTATAGAATTGTACATTTTATTTTACTTGAACAGTATACTGTAATAAAGATTTTAATTGTAGATTGTTATCATTTCTTACTAAAGAACAACTGAGATGCTTAATTGAATTTCCTTGTTTGTGCTGCCACGAGGCAGGGCTGCTGTAGTGGTGATAACCTCCTGCTGTCTGAACTTTCATCTGTTTATGACCCACTGCTGTGGTGGAGGTAGCGATGAAAGGATGTCGACTTCCTGAGCGGTGCGGGAGGCCGTTTGAAGTGCTTATATACTGTGGATTAAGAGCTTCTTCAGTTGGTTTTCATTCACCTGTAGTGTTTTTATTGTACAGTTCAAAATAGCCATATGATGCACAATATTTTCTCACTTCCAGTCTTATTCAATCATTTAATGAAGGAAATATAACTCAGCTGTTGCTTAGTAACTGTTAAATAATCAACCTAAAGTCTACTGTACATCTTAAGCAACCTATACTGTAAATAAGTTTTGTCTATTGAGGTTGAATGTTGCTCATTGATTTGAATAATTATGCAATTCCCAGTAAACTGCTTGTATTTTCATTTAAACATATTTGTTTGGTCTCTAAGCTTCTATAGGGCATGTACATTATTTCCTGAATGTAGGTTAACCTCACATTTCCTCCTCATGTCAGCAGCAAAGCACATCTGGGTTTTTTTAGGGTTTTTTTTACAGGCAACAGACTGAAATTTCACAACAGACTCCATGAACGTGATTCATTTGCCTCATCGTCCATTCTTTAGTCATATCATTCCTCTTGCAGGCAGGCGGTCAGGGTTAGGTTAGGATTTCAGTGGACTTGGATGATGAAGAGTAAATGCCCTCCGTGTCCAATTGTCTGGATTTATGTTCTTGGGTCGATGGAGCAATGGCTAGAGTGGTTTAATGTAGCTGAAGTGGATATATTGACTGATTTATTAATCTTACACCGGCTGTCAAGATGACCTCATAACCAATAGGAAGAGTCCATGTCTAACCACAAGGTGGTGCTATAATATTAGCCAATCAAATCCATTTTCTGTATAGAACCCAATTTCACATACCAGTAACATATTTTTTACAAGTGAGTCAGTTGTTTTCTTTCAGTGTAAAAGTCAACAAGTACATTAATGAATAATCAATGGAATAATTGTGTCAACAAAATAAATAATGAAGACCTGAGATCTTAACAAGATGTCCTTTTTTACAGATGATTAATCATGAATTTGAAGCAGACAGTCTTTGTATTCATCCGTTTGTTTTTATTTACATATAATGGGACGTATTGATGTGGGTAGCTGAATCAGACAGTAATACATACAATCACATCATTCATCAAAAAACTCACACAGGGGGACAATAAGGAATGCAGTTCATATTTCACAAATGCCAAATCATTAGAAAAGAAAAATACAAAAGTTGAACAACAGTAACATTTGAAACCACCTTTGACACCCTTATGACTGGCTAGAGGAAGTAGGGTATGACAGATAATTAAAGTCAATCATTAAAGTCCAGCAAACAGATATGAATAAAAGGGGATTGTGTTGGCCAAAGTTCATGAAACGTGTTTAAAAGCAAATTTATTTTATGGATCTTCAACAACAAATACTGCTCAGACGACATAATGAGCAGAACCACTCTTTGAGAAATGGATCTGTTCATTTCACAATATTCAACAAGATACACTGTATGTCCACACACACACATCATACAAAGCAAACTTCACAGCACTACTTCAGGTCAAATGTACTTTGTGTCCAGATCTTTTTCTATCCAAGTGCGCTCTGCTCTGTTGTTTTAAACACCATTTAATGTAGTAAGTTGCACAAGATGATGTAGATAATTAGCATTAAAAACAATTACAGCACCCAGAGAGTAGCCATCTGCACTCGCATAACCTACACTGTTTATTCTCATCAGCTGTGAGGACGTCCGACACGGCACAGCTTGGCATAGCACACCATCAGAATGGCACTCAACCTGAGTACACTCCATTCAATTATGAACCTGCTGTGCTGGGTCAATTGCTCCAAAGGGCTTTCTAGATGTAGTTTGCTTGTACTGTGATCCAGATATTAAATGAGCACAAGGCGTGACAACAAGTCTAATACCCCATCACAGGCAAGGTCATGGATTTATAGAGATGGCTGCACGGCCATAGTAAGTGCTCAGTGCTCGTGGATCATTATAGGCGGCCTCTCTTTATACAGGGTGCTTGCTAGTTAAAGTAGTGCTGTTATATGAAAGTTGGAGGATATTAAAGGGAGGAGAGGACGAGGGCAGGAGAACGCAGAGTCACTGTGGTGATTCTGAACAGCACAGATGTGAATGCAAAGACCAACTGGTTACCACTTGAATTGTTCCGCAGCCTCTGGGGAATGTTAATTGTAACGTAGGTGGTCTATACAGATCCCCAAGCAGACAAGCATCCACACATTTAAATCTACTCATTTTTTTTGTTCCATGGTAACGAGTAATTTCCAGATGTTTTCTTTGTCGAGATCTTGACTTCTTCATCTCGTCGTCTCCAGATAACAACCCTGGGTTTTCAAATATAAGTTTATTTCCCAAGATCTTGAGAAAATGAACTTGTAATCACCAGTGCTGTTATCCAGAGTTAATGAGATAAAAGAGTTACCATCTAAGGAAAACAGCTGATATTTACTCGTCATCATCGAATACCAAGTACAATTAAATGGAAGGATGCTTGTCCTCTTAGGTGTTCTGTATATGAAATGTTAACATGTTGAAATGTATAGATTTATAAGGGGTATCTTCATTAGCAGTACAACAGTTATATACAGACTGCTATAACAAACAGGTTCAATGAACCTCCATCTACGTATGCATAATGTAAACAATATTTCTATTTCTAAAAACATGCCTCCTGAAGTTGTGTCTTGAGTGAGGTCTGCTGAGTAGAGAAGGGGCGCCTTTTACAGAGACACCGGCACGATGAGTAGGTGGGTTTGGGTGCCAGGGCAGCAGTAAGGTAGGCAGGTAGGAAGGATGGTTCTCCGTTTTTCTACTCAAGCGACTGGAGCATGAGGAGCTGCTTGAGGACCTTGGTCTGGCTGGTCTCCCTGATCTCTCCCGCGAGAAACATCTCATCCACCACCGTGTACACCTTCAAGACGAGACACAGAAATTAGAACAGCGGTTCTCAAACTTTTTAAATACGAGTTTATTTTGTAATAAATGTACAGCCTAGCACCACTTGATCATTACATTTATTTTTTATAGAAACAATAAGCCCGTTCAAAGAGGTACAATAGAGAACAGTGTGTCTGAGTAACTCAACTTTGTGACTGGAAAACACTTACGGTCAGCTGGCTTAATACAGCCGCAAGTTAATATCTCTCTGCTATAGAACAAATTAAAATGTAGTGTTTTTTCTGGGGCGCCTGAAGCCTAGTGGTTGAGTGCACATCCCACAAACGGAGGCTGTAGCCCTCCAAGCGTGCGGCCCATCCAACCTGCGGCCGCATGTCATTCACCCCTCTCTCTGTCCCTGATTTACTACTCTATCCACTGTCCTATCTCGACAATAAAGGCCGACACTCGTTATCTGTAATGTTATCTGTATTTCTTCGACACTGAAAGCATTTTAAAGGCACTGTTTTCATCTTTATTTTCCCATCTGTTTTCAGCTCTAGCCCTGCTAGGGTTCAACCACAAATCTATTTTCTTGACCATCATTCAACATCGACACTGGCTTTGAGTAAACATAGACATGACAATCAAAGTGCTAGATCATGTTGCTTGTGTTGCAAACGTTGACTGGAGACAGCAGTCAACCATTGCAGGGAAACAAGAGATATCATCAAATTTGATCCTTTGAAACTTACATTTAATTTTTTGGTTTTAATTACTTTTTTTTTTTTTAGGAACTATCCATGACTGACATTTTTTAATTAACTTTTAGAAAACTCCATTCCAAAAAAAGCCTCTGCAGTTCCTTAAAAACGGGGTTTTTTGGTCTGCTGTTTTAGAAACACTGTATTTGAGGCCAGACATGTCCTGACCTCGTGATGAAAGGAAATTAGAGGATTAAGGCAAGTTAGGGCTCAAATGAAGTACAAATACCACAAAGCAAAGTGACCATATCTTCTTCCATGCACATGAAAGGGTTAAGTTTCCTGTTCAACTATACAACACAATGAGAAGTCATGTGGTCTGTGGTCAGCGTTACTCATTTCTTCCACCCGTCTGTGTCATCAAGGTGTAAAAACAAGTGATGAGCAGATAACAAGTGCTAACTTTAGCACCATTTAATAAACATCACAGACAAGGAATGAATCAGTGGTTCTTGACACACATCTGAGAATTGGGTAACTGAGCTTGTGAAATAGTATTGGCCTGAGAGCAGCAGTACATTATGATGGATTAGAAAAGGAGGGCGGCTGTGATGAAACTGGAAATTCCTCACATAGTCGAAAAAAATGCTCGTTTCAATTATTTACGACACATCAAACATGGGAGGGGTTCTGTTGGAGTCCGTCTGGACTGATGTTCAGACATCTTGGAAATGTGTAAAGGCACTAGATACAGTAAAAGGGAGGTGTTCCTGAAGTGATTTTGATGAGTCGCTATAAATGAAATTTGTATCAGTTGCCAAGGCATTGTAATGATAGAATATCTTATTTTCCTTTTGTACTTCTCTGCCTCTTCTGTCTGATTACGGTGTTTATATAATGATAGGAAACTCTCTTGAGGTAAAAAATATTCTAGCGGCGTCCTTACCTTGTAGAAATTGAACACAAGGTCCAACTCACACACGTTGTGGAAATACTCATTCAGCACCTGAAAAGAATAAGGAACAGTGAGACATTCAAGCCTTTAATGCACTCACATATCAGCCAGCAGATGACCTTATACAGCCATGTGAAGAAGCACAAAGAATGTATATTCATTTTATGTCTTGATGTGGAGCACTACAGCAGAAATACACTGGTTCTGAAGCAGCTGCTGAATCTACTTAACATCCATGTAATAAGCTGATTTCCACTACAAGGACATCCATCTAAGATGTGCCGAATTAAAAACGTGGTTCTCGTCTCATCTTGTTTCCACAGGACATAATTTATAGCAGCGGCATAGTGACATTTACAATGGCAGAATTACCGACCCCTTGTTAAGAATTTGCTACAGTGCATATTAAAACACGCCGCATGAGGACCTGCTGTGGGCTGACATGCAATTCATCTTAGTGCAAACTAACATGAGTAATATAACAAGAATCCAAAAAGAAATTAATGCTGTATTAATTTAAAAACAGATCATTTCTTCATTTTTAACAAGCAGCTAACAGCATTCCCTCATGGTCCACCATTACATTAAGTGAGCTTCACTGCTGAGGGAAATGCTCTTGTTATTCTCTGCACAAACAAACAGTAGATTTCATCTTAAACCCACAGTATTGGCTCAAACTATCGGATATAAAAAGAATATGATCAGAAAAAGCTTTTGACACACACGTTAACTGCCAAATGCGTCCACATATTCACCTACATTTAAAAACACTGAATGCAATGCGGATTAAGTCATCAATATACTGTAATAAATGACAAATTCACAATTCAACAAGTATGACTACTTTACCACAATGAGCTCGAAATTACACTCTTTTTTTTTTTACAACACATTTAATCAATAAATGAGAACTATTTAACTTTTTATATTAAATACACTTAAATTATTTTTTACACAAAGGTTATGATCAGACCCATGAAAATCAGTGTTAGCCCAGCAAAATCTACTACTTGTCAAATAAAATACACAGCAACCTGAGCTGTGTGGCTTAAATATTATAAAGAAAATGTATTCTTAAAGCATAAAGCTTCTTCATGATAAGTATGTGTGTGTCTGTGTAGTTGCTGCGTGTTGTTGCAGTAGCTGTTATCCGATTCTGTTTGTAATTTGTGATCAATTTGTTTAATTATTAATTAAGGGTTGTTTCCAGCGTCATTTGACCCAGCATTATCTTAGAGTGATAAAAGTCAATAATAACACACCCTGAACTAAAGGATGGAGAATGACTCAGATTCTGCAGAAACAACATGCGTGTGTTTTGGATCTGTACTGAACTAGACAGTCATGCTCCATTGTTCAACTATGGTTCATTTGTTTACTTTGCAATAATCAGACGAACCATATTGTAACCTGATATTTGTCTTTATGATTAAGAAAACTATGCGAAATCATATATATGGAGCTTAAAATATCTTATATATCATATTTGTGTCAGGCGTCATAATCATTCGAGTGGTATGAAAGATGACCTCACCACCACATAAAGGCTGCTAGTGATTGGGAGGAAACTTTTCTCCAGGAAATAATTCACATAAACCTGAGGCCTGACATAGTTTTGTGATGTGGTGTCAGCGGACAGTTAATTCTATCGAATTGACAAGACCCTGGGAGGACTCAGCTGAGGAAGCATTTGGAGGAAATAGCTTGGATATGCAGATTTAGCTGCAGAAGCTGAACAGCTAGGATGGAAAGTTAGGGTTTGTCTGATAAAGGTGGGGTGGAGAGAGGGTTCATAGAATCATCAACCATCTCATTACTGGGAGAACTGGGAGAGCAGGGACATAGTTTGCGAAAGACGTCTCAGAAGATGCCAGATGAGGCAGTTCAAATATTGATTGAGGAGAAATAGTGCCAGTTTGGGGGCAAAAAACATAAATTAAATCCAGGTATGTCCTTTTTTAAGGCTAGCCTGACAGGCTTGTCACCCTTGCTCTGCCTTCCTTGTCCCATTTCTCACATCTGTCTACAGACTCTTCTTGCTGTTTTTGTAATTTTAGCACCAGGGAAGAGGGCGGCTCTGGGATACCGGAGCCAACTGTCCAGCCTTCCCAAGGTGTCATGGGCTCAACCTGACAAAACACCAGTGAAGGGAGGCGCCCACTCGATGAACCCCAGTGTGTTGACTCATGCTACCCATTTAGCTTCACTGTTGGGTTGTGGGGGGGCATTAGGGGCCATGTGATAGGGTAGACAGTTTTGGCATTGTGAATACATCGAGCTTGCATGTACAGAGCCTGGGTCTGTTGATGTTGGCAGTGCTGTTTGGGTTGTGATGGTCGCTAAGGGTGATAGGATTAGGTAAGTTATCAGTGGGGCAAAACAATTAGGAGGTCATAATGGGTGTTTGTGTCTGGGAGGGGGGGGGGTCTCTTTAAGTGCTCATTCTTCTTATTAGGTCACAAGTATCTTGTGTTTATTTTAAATAAAATATTGATTTCTTCCACTGAATATCCGCTGGCTGCAATCTTTACTTTTCACATAAATGCAGTTTCACGCTCTGGAGTTGAAAAACAGGAGAGGGGAGAAAGGGAGCATTTTTGAAGGAAATAATTTACAGACATTCCTACAAACAATTAGACCTTGAAAAGTAATTCATCATAGTTCACTTGCTGCGTCCATATATCATGTGCTGTGTGTGTGTGTGTGTGTGTGTGTGTGTCAGTTACCTCTACAAAGTTGTGAATTCCCTCTAGGTATGCCAAGTTGTTATCAGTCACGTCCACACAAATACAGAAGTACAGTCCAGCATAACGCCGGTAAATGATCTTGAAGTTCCTGAACTGTGAGAACAAACACAAATAAAGGCTCTCAATGACTTTCCATGTTATAGCAATGGCACCAAAGGTAAAATAAATCCATTACATTTCTAATATATTTGGAACAAACATACATAGAAAACAAGATTAACAGAGCAGGATTTGGTTTCTGTTGGCAGTGTTTGTTGGTTTTTTAACAAATGCCTCCTACAGGGTTTCTTTTTTTTTTAATTTACTTTGAATTTTGAATTATGGCTTGTTAACGTAACTTGTGGAAAATGTTTCTAATGTGGGACACATGAGTCAGCCAATTATTTGTACAGTATGGTTTTTGTCATTCTGCTAGAGACTGCAGATGTAATTCATCTCTAAGCTAATTCTGGGACAAATATCATAACACGCAACATTGATGTTTGATATTATGCATGATCCCATTAGAAACAGATAGAATTAAAAGTTCTAGAACAACCCCCCCCCCCAGCTCCCCACTGGATTGTTGATGGACAGCTTGCCTCCCCACAACCCCCTTGCTCCCTATCCCTCTTCCTGCATCTTATCCCATCTCTCCCCCTATCCCTTTCCAAGCCTGGCGCAGTCTAGGCCTGTGAAGGCTGTTTCATCATGAGCTGGGGATCCGCCCGAAGATTTCTGCCTTTTAATAAGGCAGTTTTTTCTTACCACTGTAACTTTTGCTGCTTTGCTAAAGTGCTCATGATGGATAGTCTTTGTAACATAGCAATAAGTAAGGTCTTTTACCTGCTTTTTGTAATGTTAAAAGACAATGAGTAAGGTCTTTTACCTGCTTTTTGTAATGTTAAAAGACAAAGAGTAAGGTCTTTTACCTGCTTTTTGTAAAGTGTCTCGAGATAACACTTGTTATGAGTTGACTCTATACAAATAAAAATTGATTGATTGATTGATGGTTCAAGGGAACATAACAGCATGATGGTTAAAGTCAGAAAACACTCGTGAATGTGTTAAAAACGAATCCTGTACCTCCACAAAGTTGGTGTGCTTGGCATCCCTGACAGTTACCACAGCATGCACTTCTTCAATCAACTTCTGCTTCTCATCATCATCAAACTGCATGTACCACTTGGCCAGTCGCGTCTTCCCTGCTCGGTTCTGGATGAGGATGAAGCGGATCTATGGAGGGGGGGGGGGGGGGGGAGGGATGAGTGCTGTGTTATACCCAATACTAAATATACTGGAGTCATGCTACTTGTCCTGTCAAAGATTTCTAAATGAGACATGACAACCAACAACGCCGCTTTGCTGTCTATCAGATGTAGATAAAATCAGTCAATGAATACTTCTCAGTAACTAACAGTATGTCTAACTAAACTCCACCCGTCAGTTTGATAACACAACTGTGCATGACATTTTGTTAAAAGTCACATTTATTGTCGTTCAATCTGCCCGATGTGAATGTTTTTATTGTATCTGTGGTAATAAATGGTGATAACATATGTGTGGCCTAGTCTGCTATAACAGCTAAGCTAACGTCACCAACAGACTGAATGAGAAGGTTGACTGAAAAGCCAGACATAAAAACCGAATATTGTTAATTTTTTTTAACATATTTACCATTGTCGTCTCCTAAATATGACCCTTAGAAGCTCCAGAATAGCACGTCCCTCGACAATTATGCCACGATTTTACATAAAAAACATCAGTGATTTCTTCGACCGCTTGTCCGCTACCCACAGCTAGCTTACAGGAAGTGCCAGACCAGTCGTGGTTCCTTTGCAACGTGGTAAATGTAGTTTTTATCACCATGTTCAAAACCGATGGAACGCAGTGTTACACTACAAAAACCAGCATTCTCCGGAAATGCCTCGTACTTTGGATCACATGAGGAGATAAAGGGCAGTTTCTTATATTTTTCTATACCTAAAACATTGTTAAAACGCGTTAAAAAAAAAAACCACAGAAGATAAATGATAATAATTAAATAAAGTTAACGACAACCGAAACATTTTTTTATCAACCTCTTTCCAACAATCTGTCTGACATATCACATAAGTTTTATTAAAACTGATAGTCTAGGTATGATTAGGATATTAAATTAGAAATACTGCATAATTGTGCACCGGAGACATCATCAAGATTACGTTTATTATATAAAGTTGAGTATTCTCTATTACAGTAGGCTAAGTTTAAAATAACATGCCATGTAGGCCGATAAAATAATTAAGCCAATTTTCACAACTGTGTTTTTTTTTGTGGTTTGCGTGAATGCTTATGCTCACGTTTGTGACACACCTTGGAAAGACTTGCATATGCAGTAGATAAAAAAAAAAAAAAAAAAAGATTAGCCATGACCTACCGGTAGACATGGGCTATATATTTCCACCCTTTCCAGGCACTTGTGGGTTTATTTCTGCAGAGTCAGGACTCAGAGTTTGTTTACTGGTCTGATTGTGCGGCCAGTTTACCACAGCACATTTGTAGGGACGGATTGGACAGCCTCTCTTTCTTTGAGCTTTCAGGGTGTTTGGGGAGTGAGAGGGGGATGGGGGACTGTGATTGTCAGGGATTGCACAACAGTGAAACAAGGAATGTTGCCCTCTGGAACCAAAAATATTTCAGCTGCAAATACAGAGTGGGCTGAGGTGGGAATGGGGAAAGAAATACAAAGAAAGCAAAGAGTAAACATTTAATTCTAAGTTTTACCTTTGCCGCTGTGTTTTGATACTGATGTGTCTCTGGAAAGAAAAGCAAAACCAATAGAGTATCATAAATAGCAAAAGTAACCTTGTGCGTCATAATTGTATAGTCAAATGATCAAATTATATGATAGGGCTCCATCGTGACAGTGACAAGAGAATGGGATCTAAACCACAGGTAGATCAGACATCCAAAACTTTGACCCCTGCTAATCTTGCTCTGTGTGATTGGGGTCATGCAAATATTGCTGAGAACGCAGAAACTATAACGTGATTGGACAGAAGCTTGTTGACTTATTTAAACAGTGGACAGTGCACCTTGAACCCTGCCAGACTGTGTGTTTAATGATGGGTCACATTTCAAACTGTTAAGCACACACATGGCCTTTATACATTATAATTTGTAGAACTCATGTAGGGATAACCTAGCTTTTAAGTTGACTGTAAAAAGCATTTAACATGGTGCCTATAAGTGTTTGTTTGACATCACACAGAGTTTAGGTTACCGGATTGGAGTCGCATGTTTGGGGAGGGAAGTTCAACGAAGGACTGACGGGGAGAGAGAGGAGAATTCCAGGAGAAGCTCCCAGTTTAAGACACTAAACATCTGTTTGAGCTGCCAGCACAGGCAGATATTTCTCAAAGAAGTTGAATGTTGTTCAATATCTTTAAAAAAAAATAAAAAATCTGCCTTTGGGTCTTTATTTTTTATTATAAGAAATAATTTTAAAAAAACAGACATCCTCATGGCATCTTTTTTTTTTACCAAGCATATGACAAAGAGTACAACAAAAATAATCAGGACTAACCTTTGGAATGATACGTTTTATTTCACTCTATAAGGTCTATAAGGTTTTTGAAAGAATCCATTTTGAAAGAATCCATTGTAACACCAATTTATTATCCCTTATGAGGCCACACAACATCACATCTTGAGGATGACCTTCTTTTTTTTAGTTTGGGAGAATGTGGATCAGTTGTGAAAGGAAGTGGAGTTTGAGGCATGGGGCCAAGAGGGCAAATTGACCAGAATAAAGTCAATAAATTACAATCATGATGACAGTACCATGCTACTGTTTTTTTCCTGGAAACAGTGATGCAATAGATCGGACTGGAATAGACAAGAATTGTCTCTAATGTGTGATGTGGTGGAAAGAAAATAAACTCAGATCTCCAGTGTTTATCATCACTTAAACAAATAGATAAAACACGTGAAAGGAATGAACAGACTGGCGTAACCAACACTAATCTAATAGTTATTTATACATTCTTAAATATTTTAAGTGTATGTTAAATTTCATTTGAATGTGGCTATATAAATGTAGAACATTTGATGCCCTTTCATGGGTGTTCTTCGTGTTAGTACAAAGTGCTGAAAGAATTGGCCTTCCACTTTAATGTAAAGTATTCTTTGAAAATACATATCCTTATTTCTTTCACTTACGGGAAAATATAGATACATTCATGGAAACCTAAAAAACTACTCTCCTATTTCTGACGGGTTTAGCCTATTATTGCGTTATTAGTATTATAAGCAGCATTTCTCTGTTGTAGCAGGTCAGGATGAAGCTTTAAATGTATACTACTGACAAAGTTAATTATATGATAGCCTATACCTCCTTGTTTTGTAAAGAGAGATAAACAAATGATAGACTTCCTTTAAAAGGCTGAAATGTGATGGTGCGTGACAATATTCTTTCTGATTAAGACTTGTGAAAATGTATTATAGAGGAAGAGAACAGTGACGTGGAAAGAAGACTAAGATATGATGATATATAAACACTTCATAGATTGAACAAAATGGAAACAATGCATACAAACAATAATGAATGAATGAAGTGTTCTGTTTTGTTTTAATTAATGTTTTGTGAAAGAGGGGCAGACATTATAAGATTAATCTTCTTTCTGCTCCTTTTCATTCAAAGTTTGAGATTTTATGTTTGTTTGTTTTTCTTAACTTTATTGTTTCTTTGAATGAAATAAAATTGACAAATAAAAAAAAAACATTGTTGCTGTAGAGTGCACTAATAACTTCATATTACACATAATCATCATCTAAATCTAATTTTTTTTTTTACAAATACTCATTCTTATAAATAGCTTTGTGTTTAGGCAGTTAGCTGGTCCAATCATTGTAATGTACATGTATTATATTTTTCAGTGTTTTCATTAGTCCACTTCTACGTAAAATCCTCAACTTTAGGTCTAAATAAATATATGAATCAAATCTTTTTTTTTTTTACACAAAAAATGCTAGGCCTTAATGTTGCCTATTTTCTATGTAGCCTTTATCTCTTGATTTCATGACGTTTATAAAAAAAAAAAGCCTTAAATGGGTGTTTTTCCCTGTAATAGTCATCGTTTAAATGTTGAATAGTGATAATCGGCGTCACTAAGCAATAGTTTTCAGTGATAGTGTGCGTGTGTTGTAATTGTGTCTCTGAACCACTGGGCGAGTCTCTGTCTCTGTCTCTCTCTCTCTCTCTCTCTCTCTCTCTCTCTCCCTCTCTCTCTCTCTCTGTGAATAGGAGGGGAGATGCTGGATTCGGGAGTAGGTCCGCCATTATTGGGAAGCTGAAAAAAAATAGACTTAAACACACCGTCACACATTAAGCTCGTACGGGGCTTTACAGTAGAAAGAAAAACACAGCGGGGTTTGACACGCTGTTGGACACTAAACAGCGACGCTTAACCCAATGATGGCAGAGGCTGTTTATCGCGTTTGAAACGGGACTCTTTTATTTTTGACACAACAAAGGAAATAATATTGGTCAAAACAACGTGGTGGCTGAACCAAGAAGGGAAAAACACACCGAAACAGCGCTTTCCGACGCCCCCCCCCCCTTTTCTCCTCTCGCCCTGCCGTGGTGAAAGCTGGAGTTTGAACAACATTTTTTCTTTTTTTTTCTCCTGACGACAATTTGGTTGCTTTTTTGCCCCCTCTCTCTCTCTCTCATCTCATCAGACAGAGAAAGAGCGATATGAACCTCGTTTTCTGAAAACTTCAGACTGGTGGAAGCGAACACGTACTGTTGGGAGCAGTGTGCGCAGAGCCTGTTTTTGCTGAAACAAAAGCGGAAAAATAATCGATGTGAGAGTGCTGGTGGGAAGTGTTTTCGTCTGTTTTAAAAAAAAAAAAAGTCTTTCACCGGCTGTGAGTCGCAGAGAGAAAGAAAGGAGTGGACGAAAGCTGGGGACACAGAGGAATGCTATGGTATGTAGCATTAACTCTTCTTTTACAACACATTGTACAAGTGAATGGACATTTTTAATAGGCTAAACAAGGCAGAGAGGACATGGCAGTAAGGGCTATTTTAATGCGTCAGCTTCTTCCTTTGGGCTAATTTGAAGTGCTGTGAATATGAAGAAACTGGGAGTCAACCTCAGCCCCCTGAGTGCTGCTCTGGTTAAAAGCCTTTATTGTAAAAAAAATAATAATAATTATCTTTCCAGTGAGTATGGTTGGGTGTTTAGAAAATAAAGCCGGTTCCTATATGCAGGGTTGCTTTAATTGCCCTGTGCAATTTTAAATGGGAAGTTTGCAGAGAGAAAAAAAAAGGAGGTCATAATGGATATTGTCCAGACATTTAAACTGTTTAGCCTACATCAACACCTGGAAAACATTTGTCATTGAGAAACTCCTTGAATGTAAGTAGTTTAAAAGGCTTGCAGTGTTTGGGGTTGGACTGAAGCTACAGTTTGATGCCGCGTCTGCATGTTTTGTTCTTTAATCAATGTGCGGATAAAACTCCTGTAAAAATGACAAAATTACAGCTTAGCAGGCATTTTTATGTTGTCTGATTTGGGCAGCTTCACAGGTAGTAAAGTATCTCTAACATTTGAGTTGTCCAGAACAGATTTAGGTCATAACATCAAAAACAACTTTAGTGAGGAGTAATTATTTCGCCTCTCATTAAATGTCCCACTAACATCAAAGCTGCATGTACAGGGCTTCCTGGTGGCACAGTCAGCTAATGCGCCTCACGCCCTGCCGGGAGGTGACAGGATGTGCAGTGAATGTCTCGCCATTTTTCCACCAATTAGATATCTCAGGTGGAGATATTTAACTCGCCTCTCTGGATGCTACACCTCTACCACCTCCGTGTTGTAAGATTCAATTCAGAGGATGATTTTTTAAGGGTGATAATTCTACAAGTAACTCTCCTACCAGTGTGTTTCTGTGCTAGAATAGTCACTGGTGTGTCACGGCTTACTGCCACTGCAAAGTGGTCATCATCACCCTGCCAGCCACTCCCTTTCTGTCAGAGTCCTCACACTGGACTTAAGTTCTTTCATTTTAAAAGTACATTTTTTTTCCCTCTCCTACCTCTGGATTATGATGGTAACATACTTCACTTCAGAGCGAGATAAGTGTGTGAATGTCTGCGCGGGGTTGTAATAGGGCCATAACACAGTGGGCTTTGACAGAGTGATTCTGATTGTGGTTATCCAATACCAGCGCAGATATTGGTTTCCGACACAGCCTATATTGCAGTAATCTGTATCGGCAAGTGCACCAGTCAATGCACCTAAACAATACCGTAATTTATTATATAAGCCTCACTTATTTGGGGTTCGTTATTGTGATGCAATAATAGACAATTGCTTGGAATTGTTGGGAGTGTGTGATGTTACTCTATGCAAGCAAAATGCCATGAATCTGTGTTTTTCTGCCATTCGTTTTTTTTGCATTGTCATTTGAGGAGTACTCAGTATAGGCCAAAACTCAAGTCTAAATATCTGAATCTGTATCAGGAATGAAAACATAGAATTCATCAACTCTTCTTTTTAATGCAGTTATCTTCCTTTGATCAGAATCAGCCTTATTTTATAGACCTTTCTATGGATGACAGACACGACACGCACACACACACACACACACACACACACACACACACACACACACACACACTTTCCTGAGTAAGACGGTCTCTTTGGCTCTCAGGTAAAAGCATTAGCAGCTGTCAGCACTTCTGTTCTCTGCTTGATTGGGCCCTTTGCTGTGCAGTCACACCTCTTCAGGAAGCCTCCTTCTCCCCTTAATAGCTGTGCCATTTGCCCATGCAGGCTACCAGCATACCCACTCACCCCTGTCTGTCTGTCTGTCTGCCTGCCTGCCTGCCTGCTAACCCGTCTGTTTGCCTGTCTGTGGTTGCAGAGCTCGTTGTGAGTTCCTGGGCTAGAACATGTTCCTGGGATTAGAGGAGGGCAGGCTTTGTTCATCAGGATGTAGGCCAGAGATGCGGATACATGCTTTGATGAGGGCACTGTAACAGAGATTCTGTCCCATATTATGTGGACAGATAAACACAGGGTTTGGCACACGTCCTAACGGAAATGGTGGAGGGGGATATCTACTTCTCACATCGTGTCTAATGATAGAAGTAAGCACTTGACTTCCCAGTAATCAAATGAGAGAGCTTATTGAAAGTACCTGAGCTGTACCTGTCTTTAAAATGCTTAAAACATTTGGACAATCAGTGAGTAGGTTATTTTGATATTGAACAATGTAACACGACAATTTAAAACCCTGCAGCATACCATTATATTTTAATGTCAACTCAAGGTTTTACTTCAACAAGCCACTGTTCCACTGAATTAAACGGTGGCCTCTCACCGTCTCGTTTTCACCACTAGGTTACATGTCAAGGTAGGGCGACTGAAAATGTGCCCATTGCTAAATCTCTCCTCTCTCCTGTATTACAGGAGAGGTTTGCTTGGGAGTCAGTGTGTAGCCTGTGTTTGATGGAGAAAGGAGCTAATTATAGCGGGCAGCTTTGGAGTTTGGTGGACCAGATTACAGTCACTTTCGTCTCAATGGCGGCCTTGTTCTAGTGGCCGATTATTAGGCAGAGAGAAGTGCATTCTGGGATGATTGTATCTGAATTTCCATTAGAAAGTGTGCCTGCCTCAGTTGAACTGAGGTTCCCTTCTCTCCCCACTGTTCCAGCTCTCTCGCTCATTACAGCGTTGCAGATGGAGACAGCCTGATATAAAGGCCTCTGTAGTGTGGCCTGTTCTGTTTTTGAGCCAGTGTCCTGAATAGATGAATTATGTTTGAGGGAATTAAACACAAGTCAGAAATGGTGGCTTTGCCTGATTTTGATTTAAGTGGATTTTATGTTGAAAGATATACTTCTAGTATTCCTGTGAATGAGGCCTTTATAACGAATGGTTCACCCAACAATTATCATTAAAATCAATCAATTCAAAAGATTGCATTTGCTCCATATTCCAATACAATGCTATTATGGTATTGCTTTTCAAATGCTGATGCACTCTTAGTGTATAATACTAGGGGAGAGTAAGGGCTTGAATAGTGGTCATAGGGCTCTGATGAGATAGTTCTAACTAGACTTCATGTTTCTCTGCACACAAAAAGACTGACACTGTTTGGAAGCCTGGTGGCCACGGAGATGAAGGACTAGGATTTAAGCCACAGAGGAATGGTGACCTCTGTACGTGAGCGGCCCTGTTATGCTTTTCCAGCTCCAATTATACAACAAGGGAGACGAGGGTAATGGGGCTGTGGTAATTTGAAAAGGCTGTATAGAGGGAACATGAGGGGAGAACCAGAGAGAGAGAGTGACACAACAAAGTTGGTAGTCAGTTGGAGAAGAGAAAAAACGGTGCAGGAACTGGAGAGAGTAAAGCGCAAGCAAACGGCTGCCAGTTTGTGCTTCAGGCTGTGTTCCTGGTATGTGCCCTTTCAGCTTTGTGCTCAGGGATCAACCAATCAATGACAGCCATAAGTAACCCTTCTGCTTGGCTATTGGCCACAGCCGAATTCCATGACTCAGCATGTCCGTAGATAAGATGTTATGATTGAGTCACTGCCAGCGAAATTAGGCCACTGCCTGGAGTTCAATAGGTTGGACTTTGGTTGGACTTTAGTTGCACACAAAAAAAAGCTTGCACCACCTTCATACAAAGCCAAAATGTTTTTAAAACATTTTTTAATGGAAAAGCCTAAAAAGAGATGTTTGTCATGCATGAATACAAACTCCATCAAATTATCATGTTAAAGGTATAATAGGCGCTAACAGTTTTCCAGTGAGTCAGTGTTTACGCTGTCTGGGGTTTTAAAAAGCTGTAGACACTGGATGATTCTTAAACAAAGATGGACTGCCCTGAAATCCACCTACACACGTATTAAAGGATAACTTTGAGCATGTTTGGGCTCTGTGGACACATTTCCCACATTAACTCAAGACTTTAGTTTTCATTTTTGTCCAAACCTGTTCGCTATGACCGTCATTAATCCCATTCCCCAATATCCACGCTTTATTACCTAAATTGGAACCGGAGTCAGGAGGAGAAGTCCTTGTGTGTCATTGTTTGACTTTTTCTCTGGAGATTCTCCAGTGTGGTGCCCCTGGGTTTCCTGTTGGAAGTCTACCTATGATGGGTGGTTGGCTGGGAGAGGTGGATAGGAAAGAGTAGAAGAGGAGAGCTGTGGGTGAATGATGGTGGAGGTCTGCAACAGTGGCTCCTTTTTATTCTAACGGATATAAAAATGATAAACCAACCAGCCACTTTTGCTAGAAACAGTTCCTTTATGCAGATTACAGTAAGTAATGTGTATGCTCTCTCCTATTCAGACCCCACTTGTTGGATGAGTAGAACACATAGTTTGGACTATTATCTTTAAAGAAAACAGGCTGTATGTTGAAGCTGCACCTGTTGTGTGCAGTAATGCAACAAAAACATCCTTCCTCACCTGCAGCTTCTCAGTTTCAGTCAAACTGTTCTTTAAAATCTGTATTTGAAAGAATACGGCAGATAACTTATTAAAGGCTTTATATGCGATTATTTTTCACACTTAAATGTAATATAAATCAAGTATATCCTCTGAAAATAACTCTGTGAGTAATGACTGTCTACAATGGGTGTAACACCCGAGTCCCACAGTCTGTGATGTTTTCCGAGTTTTCCGAGTCCTATCTTCACTTTGTTTACATCGCCCAGACGGCGGCTGACTCCTCCCCTCGCGAATAAAAGTTGTTTAATTGAGGGACTAGAGAAAAGAAGAATAACATACTGTACTCACTGCTTAACTGTGTTTCTAGATCACGCTCATTTCGGGTAAATTTACATGCAGTGTGAAGATACGAGCATAATAAAGATCGCTAGCATTAGCATGCTAACACAACAATGCACCGCGAGTTGTTTTGGTTTCATGCTGGTGCTCAAGGGCGACATCTGCTGAATCAAAAAGCATATAAAGCCTTTAAGTAGCTGGATTTTTCGCTTCATTTTTTAAACACTAGAAATAATTAGATCACGTGTCTAGAAGGCTTGCTTTGTTCCTTTGTGTTAGTTGTTTTAATACAATGTTCAGGTTTACACAATTTAAAAATAAGTGCTATGATTTAATTGCTGAAATGGAGTTGACACAGAGTCATGTAAACATAATTTAATCATCAAGTTGTTGCAAATTTATGCACCAGTTCGAACTAGTATTTCTGTATATACTAGTTTTCCAACACAGCAAAGTGTGCATATATTCATATATTAATGCTCATGTTAGTGCATTTTGATGCTGTTGAAACCAGATGTTTAGTTTGTGTTTATTGTGTTCATCATGATGTCTCTAACATGCTGTTGCTGTCCAGTGTTCTGACAACTTTATTGGAAGTGTCCTCCTGCACCTGCAGGCTTCGAGAGAGTTGGAAAGTGGAAAGCGGAAAGGTGTTCTTCTTCTAATGTATATTCTAATTAAAGCTGGCAGGTTTAATCACAGACTGACAAGCATCAGAGGAGAAAGAGGGGGACGGATGTATAGAGGAGAGAGAAGAGGGAGGGGAAAAGGCCTGTAGAACCAAACAACTGGAGCTCTTTGGAAGTACCTCACATTTTCTGACTTTTCTCAAACTCTTCCTGAGCTCAAATCGATCGCTCTTGTTTCCTCTTTGCGTCTTCTTTTCTTTCTTCACATTGTTGCTGAGTATTTCTGTTCCCATGGCCCCTTTAGATCCCTAAAATCCTCTGCCCTCACAGCACAGTGCAATATTATTGTCAGCTGTGGTTAAGGACACAGGAAGGGCACCACCTTGTCAGTAGATGTTTGTCTCAGATGCCACTTCAGGGGGATCTGGCCACCACTGTGGCAGCCTTTGGCGTCTCCCCAGTGAACGTTTGCTGACACTGTCTTTCCTACACATACAAGGACACACAGAACCCTGTACAAGTTACTTTTTTTTTTTTTTTTTTTTTTTTTACAATGTTTGATTAGGTATTCTTAACTTGGAGCACGCCCCAGGCATTTCAACTTTTGCAAATGATTATATGGTTGCTATTGTTTCGTATTCATGGATGAAGCAACTTAACTTTCAAAGTTTGGAAGTTGGTATTGTAAACGACTGACTGTTGATGTTGGTCATAAGAATGTACTGTTAATGCACTGCTCTAACCTGGGAGAAAGTGTTGCACGCAAACTAACCACTAGGCCACCGCTGCCCGGATTTGCTTATTTTTAGGTGCACTGTTTTTCGCAGTAGTGAAATCTCTCAGCGGTGGTAATACTCATAGAAGTTCAATACCTATAGATAGATAGACTTTATTTGGCATGGACATTACAGATACATTGGACGAACCAGATGCATTGTTTAAGAATTTCAGTATACTAAATCAGCACTAAAGTGTCACGATCAAATCATGAGATGGGCGAATCGCCCCAGCTGTGCTGTACACAGACTTAAACTGTATGTGACTGACTGACCTGTCCTCAACCTTATAACACACCATCGGAATGGTTTAGGCCACTGGGCAGCTGTGTGACAGTGGACATCATATCCTATGTAAGGTGAGAAGATAAGGTGGCTTTTCATGACCATTTGTTATCACAGGCAGCGAGTCCCTGACACCTCCACATCCCTCATCTGGCCCAGTTCCAGTTTCTGGCCCAGGCCTGTGGTCATACAGGCCCAGGGCTGATGAGTAAGTACTGCTCAGCCTGCTGATGGTCGGGCCTGCTGTTATCGATCGCAGCGCCACCACCTGTCATCCAGCCACCACTTAGCTAATGATGTCCATAGCATTGTCTCACAGCTGGGAAAACAGCCATAAAATTAGAGAATGGCGACTAACGGATCAGAGGGGAAGACGGATTCTACCTTTAGAGCATGCAGACCCAAAGCAGTCTGAGCCAAGTCATACTGTATGCTATCTAGGAATGGTAGAACTGCCTTACTTGTAGTTCTCTGTGTGTGTCCCCCCCCCCCCCCCCCGGTCTGCAATAAAGAAAGACAGACCACGATTTCTGACAGGCTGCCAGTGTCTGGTTCAGCCTGGTTCTGACCTTGTTACTCTGATTACTGTTCCTGTTGTTGTGTGAACAGCACATTTGATTATGATGACTAAATAATCTCAGTGATGAATCACCTTGAGAGAAGCCAGCTATGAAACCTGTAAAGATATATGTCCACTGTGCTGTTATTGAGAATTGTAAATACATTTAGCTCTGGGTTAGGGTTACAGGGGGGTGACATAGGTCATTTCTCTTCTCAGTGCCATAATTTCCCAGGATGCAGTGGGGGCCCCAAGGTCCATAGCTCTTACGTCAGAGTTCATTTCCTGTTGCAGTGCTTGAGCAGCTCCTGAGGATCCACCATTTTGTTACGTTTCTGATGAGGACTGGAGAAATGTGTCTCAGTCCACCAACCTTTATTTAGAAGTGTGGCTTTTAGCTCTTCTAGCTCATTGGATTTTATAGTTGTGTATAATAGTGGTGGATCAGCTGACTAAATCCAGAATAAAGTAAATCACACACTGTAAAAACATAAAATGCCTCACAAAAGTTTTCGCTAATGTCTCTAGTCTGAATAATATTTATAATTCATCATTTTTGGTTGTGAATAAGAAACCGCAAACCTGACTCTACATAAATTATTTTGTTGCTGTGCTGACTCCCATGTAAGTTTTACGTTGTAATCATAAAAGTAAGGAAAACAAGGGTGACGAATGTAAATATCTCTGAGTTGTTTTTGGTTTTAAGGGTTGTTCAGACAGAGGAGGCTCGTATTAGTCACAGTCATTGGAGAGGAGAGAATGCGGACCATTTTGCCCCAACGAGGGAAAAGGTCGTAGGGAATGCAGTTTGTCAGGGCGGGATGAACTGGGCCTGTTTGTAGCTTAAATTCATGTGACTGCCAGAAAGAAGAAGAGGGGGAGAGAGGAGATCCTCAACTGGACATAATTTTAGGCTGAACGTGAATTTCAGGCCACAACAGGTTTATGTGTATGTTGTTGATGTCTAAATAAGTAACTTTCTGGATGTGTTTGGGATTAGTTTCTCTCTTCAGGCAGTGTTAGATTTCAACAGACCTTTTATTTCCTAATGACAAATTTAACCCTTTAAACATTAACTTTCCTAAATTACCTTTTAAAGTTATGATAAAATGCTTCACATCAATAAAGTTATAAAATTAACTTTTTGTTTCTAGTAGAGGACAACCTCAAAGAATACTCAATCCTACATTTCCCATAATACAATTTAGTTCTGTAAAAAGCCCTTTGAGTAACTTTCTTAGCTCACAATGCATAAGCAGAGCTACAATGGTAAAGGTTTGGTAGTCTTCACTATAACATTTACTTTTTCGTCAAAATGTTTGGTAATCACCTTTCAAATCATTTCAGGTTTATCAAAACATTATTACAGGTTATTCACCATTTATCACACACTAAAACTGAAACTTAAGATCTATGAAGAAAATCAAATCTCTAGATTTTCCTGTTGAATTAAAACAAAAATCAGTAAAACATGAACTATATATTATATAATAACTGATAATATTTCCCAGCCAACATAGAGACTGTCCCTCATATTAGTCAGGAGCTAATGGTGCTCTCTGTCACTGTTCGGACATGCCTGTTGTTCTGTTCAGGTCATGCAGTAAGTCCTCAAAGACGGAGGTAGTTAATCACCACCGACCCAGGATGATTTATGACATAATCATCCTGCAGTGATTGTGGTAAATGCTGATTAAGAATCTCTTTTGTTCCTAGTTGTTCATCATATCTGGTCAGTGACAAAGACTATAACTCACAAATATCTCAATCATTACAGACATGAAACAAGCTCAGAGACATCGTGGTTTTGTGTTTGGACTTGTCCTGTAACCTAGATCTCATGAATCAAACATTATGAGACCTTTGTCTCTCTCTCTCTACATAGTATAATCCGAGGTAACTTTTATACGTGAGGGGATGAGCCGTCCGGCCGTCCCGGCGATGTAAACAAACTGAAGATAGGACTCGGAAAACTCAGAAAGCATCACAGACAGTGGGACTCGGGTGTTACACCCATTGTAGACAGTCATGACTCAGAGTTATTTTCAGAGGATATACTTGATTTCTATTACATGTAAGTGTGAAAAATCGCATATAAAGCCTTTTAACGTTGGATGTAAGGTTATTGGAGGTTCATTAACGTGTGTATGTTTTCCAGGAAATTGGAAAACTGGAATAGTTTTATGACAACCTAATAATGACTTAACAGGCCAGTTACTAGTGTGTAGGCAACCGTCAGCACAAGATGTACGCAATTAAAGACGTGAACATGAATTTAATGTTACGGGAGGCTCAAAAGATTTAACATCGTTGTAAAAGGAACCGGATCTTACAGCTTTTACTGAGCGTTTTACATTTTACAGCGTGTGCTTTCCAATCTAATAATATGCATTCATGATTTACATACCTTGAAAAATGTGACCCAACATAGTAAATTACACAATGTTGGAGGAAGTAGCTTTTAAAATAATGATTTAAAACAAAGCATCAATGATTCAGGTCATTTCTCAGACACAATGTTGATCGGAGTTTTCCACAATGAGTGAAGCTTGGAAATTATTCTTATAAAATCACTCTGATAGTAGTGACTGGTGATTACTTTATTAGTGTTTAGAGAGTCTAATGCAATTATTATCACTGCCACCTGCTGTGTATATATTGTGATAATGTGTATGTGTGTGCAAAGGAAATCATCCAGGAGTCAAGACATCGACACACTTTCAGACTGAAAAGAAAGAAACAGGAAGAGAAGAAATGTTAGAGAAAATAGTCCATCAAGGCCATCAGCTTAGGTGTTGCCACAAACATGTCAGCTCATTTGAGTCATGCTGGTGTGATTGTAGGGTGCCAACTTGTTTGTGTGCTGTTCGTTAGAACCAACCAAACAAGTGTTACAGACTAGTTTAACCTGCCTTTGAAACGCAGCCTGAGGAACTATGCATCAGCATACTTTTTGTTAAACCTCAAGCAAACTCTGTATAAACATACTAGAGTCCCACATGCACATTGTTTCTGTATTCACGTCAAAACTACGTATGACACCATGTATGTATGCATGCATATCCTCTCCTTGTGTCCATGATCTCTCAGTGTTTGGCAATAATAGATTAGATTCTACAAAATTGTGCAACACTGAAATTTTCCACGTCCAGCGTTTTGAGCTCCACTGAGCAGAGCTTACATCTCTGGCCTTGCCTTTTCCCTCTCTCCCCTTCCCTGCTCCCTCAAGAGAGGTCAGAGTTGACAGGAGACATGGGTGGGTGATGTCAGTCCCCCTTGGTTTTTTTTGGGGGGGGGGGGGGGTGTTAGTCCTCAGGGGTCCAGTGAGGTTAGCAGCAGGAAGCGGTGGTGGCAGAGAGAGGGAAGGAAAAGCTCGCTGTTGTTGTATTCTGTTTTCTCACACGTCATTGCCGAAGAGGGAGACACCGGATGTGAAAGGTTTTTTATTTTTGCTAAGAAGAGCGTGTGTATAACTTTAATCTACTTTAACATTTGGTGTGCCAGAAGGTTGATGGATTAAAACGTAAAGAACTTTGCTTGTTTTCTCATCCGGTATTTCCTTGCCTTTTCTACATAGTCATTATGAACTAAATGGGTTAGGATTTGATCATTTTTTTCAAGTTTGGGTGCATGCTAGGTTGTTGATTTGTTCATAGAGTCTATAATGTTGACCATCTTGTACCAAAGGTTGGTGAGAGCTGTGTGAGTCTGTTGTGCTGTGCTCCTGGAGCTCCCTGATGATGTACAGCGGTAAACAGCCTCCACTGCTTGTGCAGCTGGGGCACACTTCATGGACCTCTGCAGTGAATGTAGAGAGGGAGGTAGAGAAAGAGAGAGAGAGAGAGAGATGGGGTAGAAGGCAGACAAAGAGAGAGGGGAGGGGGGTGGCTGGACCGATACAACAGAGGAATGCTGTGCGGGCCTTCAGGGCAGGATGCAAACTGCAAAAAAAGTAAAAGCAAGTGCAGAGGAAGAGCAGAACAAACTGATTATAGATGACAAATCCCCAGCTCCTGAAACAAAACTGTGTTAGCTGCTGTATCCTGAGGGTGGGAAAAGGCAACATAAATGACTCTGAACCGATCTGCCGTATGTATTTTGTGCACATGTGTGTTGACTCTTTGCGGCCTCTCTTAAATTCAGCAGACAGAAACAGGAAATTTTTGCCCCTCCCTCCCCTGTCCTCCCTTCATCCTCTGCCCCGTGCTTGCAGACGGGCTCTGATTGGCTCTGAGAGAAAGCGAGGGATGAGGTTTTGTCATCTAATCTGGCAGCAGATCGCCACTGATGGGCCTCTGTAGAATGGCTTTAGTAAATTACTGTTCCAGGGAAGGGCAAATCCCTTCTATCTGATAGCAGCTCTCTCTTCATCTCTCCCTCAATCCCAAGGCCTGCACTCTCTGTCTCTACACAACATCAGTCAGGCTTTATGTCTTCATCACTACCTTCATCTCCTCTTCTACCTCTTTGTGTCTTCATTTTCCTTTGTTTCCCCTTTTTTGGTTTAATACCTCATGTGGTGTAACTATTTGTGTGTGCAGCAGACCTGAATTTCTCTGCCCAGGGGCCTTGCACCTGGAGTGAATGAGATGGGTCGTGTCAGAGTAAGAGAGACACTCTGTGGATTTTGCTCCAAGGCTACTCATTGACATCAACGTTTTATAGTTTGTGTGTGTGTGTGTGTGTGTGTGTGTGTGTGTGTGTGTGTGTGTGTGTGTGTGTGTGTGTGTGTGTGTGTGTGTGTGTGTGTGTGTGTGTGTGTGTGTGTGTGTGTGTGTGTGTGTCTGTGTGAACGAACAGTCTACTCTATTCTCTGGTGTGTTTGTGCAGATTAACAGGATGGACCAGTTTTGAGGGCAGCCATGTTGCCTTGCCCATTCTGAAACCACACCAAGATTTAATACTGTACCTCTTTCCTCAGTGCCAGGAAGACGATATTCAGGGATTAGAGGGGATTGTTTTTAGTTTTGCATACCTGTGTCATATAAGAAGATAAGAACATTTCAGAGTGAGAGATACTGCAGAGAAGGGAGTGTTTTTGTTTACCTGTGACTAAGTGTATGTTTTTTTGTGTTGTGTGTGTGTGTGTGTGTGTGTGCGTGTGTGTGTGTGTGTGTGATGTTACAACCAGATTCCATACCTGTTTACAATATTATGATATGGGCCTGTTGCATAGATTTCTCTTTTGGTTTCTAAAATGTGTTGATATCAAACCATTCTATACAGACTTATAATGTAGAACTGTCTGCAGCTGCATGAAGCAGATGTCAAATAAGTGGGTGACAGTGTATAAATGTTGTATAATTCTTGAATCCATGCAGCCTGAGTACCTTTTCAGTTATATCTTTACTAGATCTGTTCAAAATCAACATCAGATAGATCTTATATTAACGCCAGCTCAGAAATTCAACTGCCTTATCGATATCTGTATCATCACCAGTCTGCAGAAGACATTAATAGACATAATAACTTGTGTGCATGTTACCCTCTTAAAAAAATTCATGAAACCTCTTCAACCCATTCAGCGGTTCCTTTAAGCACCTTTAATTATTGATAATTATCTGTCTAAGACCTTGCTGCTCTTAGTATGCTGGATTGTTCTGCTGCAACGTTACAATGTCGGATAATGAGCAGACTGTAGAGTCTGTTTCTGGCCTGTGTACCAATACTGATTAGAATGACTGGAGGACTCGTGTTTGGTGAGCTCCACCCTTCTTTATCGACTCTCTCCCCAGCTCTCTGAAAGGAAGCATCTGCCTGCCCCTCTGCCTCCCCGCCGATAACCACACATGCTCTCTCCCTCTCTCTCCACAGCCCACACTGCCAACGCTTGCGTCTGCTAGCTTTCCAGCTCGAGGTGATGTCAGAGCTTCTAATCTCTCTTGCATAAAGGCCATGCGAAGGGAATTTATGTTAGTCTGCCACAGGAAGAAAAGGCGAAGCGGAGAATCGTTTGAGCAGGTTGACAGATAAGGCTCTTGTGCTTTCTGTGTGGTGCTTTTTAAGCCATGTTAAGCTGCTTAATTAGACATAATCTACAGACCCCAGACTGAGGCGGAACTAATGAAGTTAAAAGACTCAAATCCCATCCTACCATCACACTCTCCTCCACTCTCCACACCATCACTTGCGCCTCGCTGTCTGATCACTATGCTGTCCTCTCAGCTGCCTACCGTCACACTCTCTCCTCCTCCTCCTCGTGGAACACACTGCCCCTCCTCCTTACATCCAACTCTTTACATTTCAACACCATCAGTGCCTCTCATCACATCCAGCCATCAAACCCTTTGCTTTAAACAATCATTGCTACATAGTCATCAGCTTTTATAATTGCTACAGTTCAGATTCTGAATTTACTTTATAGCTGGTTCATATAAGCAGAGGAAGTTCTTGCTTTGCTCCAGCATATCCTCAGAACAAGTGGAAATGTAGCTCCCCAGAAGTGGAAGTACTTTGTTTTTACATCAGTAAAACCTAGGTGCAGTAAATATTACAGTTTTGTTTTTTACTAAACACATTGATCTTTACCGGTATATGTTTTGATTAGTTGTCTACCTCTAATGTAGGTGTTGATGAGTGTTTAGTGGCTTATTAGTCCCATCGCAATAAAAGACAAAATGATGGAAGAAATTAAAGGAGTCAGAAGGCTCAAGCTCTTAAAAGTTGTACTATATGGTGTTGAATATGAATGATTAAGAATCCTATGTATGATATCAGTGATCAATTGTGCATGTTAAAGTCATTTTTGGAAAGGAACCCCTTCTTGCCTGGTCCATGCTTGTTAAGCCCTAAAGAGAAGCAATCCAGCAGCACATCTAAGCTTACAGCTCTGTGATAAAGTTCCTCGAGAACAAGGCACATAAAACAAAAACAACATAATGAGGCCTTTCTGAGGTTGTACACCAATAGTCGCTGCTGTGATCAAAATTCAAAAGGTTGAAGCCAGACTGAGAGCCCAAGGGAAGTGGTGAGTGTTATAACATGTAACTTGGCAGAGTCTGCTCTGTTTTAGCACATTTCCTTCTCTGCAGCCGCTCTGCTTCCACCCAGTTCCCCTGCCCTTGTTCCTAAGCCTTCTCTCTTCCTCATGGAGTAAGAAAAAATGTGTTTCTCATGTCAGTAACACACTTAAACTCTCCTTGTCCCACCATTGAGAAATCTGTGCCATGGCCATGCAAGCACATTTTACCTGCAGGTGGCTGTTTTATTCAAACTTCTAGGGTACAATACTCTTTGTTTATGCACCAGCTCTTGATATGCCCCCCTGTTGTAGCTTTGGCATGTTTACATATCCCTTTTATCTCTTGGATCTTGTAGGATCGGCTTCTCAGTCTTGTTTTGAGTTATCCCTGAAGCTGAACAGAAGCTATTTTCCTTCAACAGTGGAGCGGAGGGCATGCCAGCAAGTAAATGCTCATACTCCGTCCAGCTGGAGATTGCAGCTGACCATTGTTGGGTTTCATCATGCTCATGAATGCACTGCCTCACTGGTGATGGCCTGTCAGAGAATCTTTTCACCCCATTATTCCTCTGTCTCTAATTCATGCCCTCATTTAGCACCCCCTTCCCGACCCGTTTTACCTGAAGTGCTAACAGCCTTTTTAGCTGTCAAACGTATGCTTTTCGGCTTATCTTGCGTGTACTAGTGCATATTAAAATATATTCAGATGGGGGAAATATGAAAAAAGACCAAATCTTTGCTATCAAAACCTTTTAAGCAATTTTATCCTTTTCATATTTGTACTCTCCAACATCTTTTCTTTGTTCCCTTTTAGCCTCCTTTCATCAAAAACCTCTTCCCCACCTTTGCTGCCCAGTGTCATGGTGCTGTTGAGTCGATCTTAGGGCTGCTGAATTCTGGTCTTGCTTGATTAGCCAGTGTGTGATGCTGCAGGCAGCTTTGTTTTGTTGCTGAATGGGCTGTTCTACTGAGAGCACACAGGAGCCGACAAGGAGCAGGGGAGGAAGGAGGCGATGGAGAGGAGAAGGGTGGAGGGGGGGAAAGGAAAAGCCAGAGAGTGCTGGAAAAGCTAAGGGGGAAGGATATAAAAGGAGAGGAGGGCACAGTGGATAAATGAAAGAGAAGAAAAGGCTAGAGCAGAAATGAGAAAAAGGAGTGGACGGTGTGGCGGAGGAGAAAGGGGGGGAAAAAAAGAAATGACCTCTCCTCCTGTGGAGAAGGAAGATAACTGCGAGTGTTTAGAAATGCTGAGGTGGACAGAAGCCATATCTTCCTCCAACACAGCACCTGCTAGTCTGCCGGCCCCCTCCCATTCATTGACCGACTTTCCATTGTGGATGCGGCTGTGCTTATGTGTGTCTTTTCTGCCTTTAGACATGTTTTTGTGTACATGTGCGTACACATCATTATGCATACAGTTAGTGTACCATTTTCTTTGTTTCAGCCTAGAAAGCAGCCTGAGATGTTTTGCTTGAAACATGGTAATACTCAGACATGCCAAATCCCTGAATCCCTGCACTGCACCACTTTAATACATGCATGCTATTATAGCTTTTCCTCTTTAATATGAAAGGAGGTTGGTGTGGTAGTTTCTCTACATTCCTGCACATACAGTCAGGGTTGTACACCAATTACAACTATAAGCCAGAGACTGGGATAACATTGCTTTGACAGGTCCACTTGGTTGTGGGTGTGGCTGCTGAAGAGGCACATAAACAAACAGCAGTGATGATGTATAGGGATAAAATATATTGTGATATGGTATTTATCATTTTAAGAAGTTCCTCTGCATTAAGGCCTGTAATTGTGGTGTTACATTACACATTTTAAAAATGCCATTTCAAAAGTGCACTCTATCAGTTTGTGAAGTAATCACAAGTTCTACAAATCATCCCTCTCTAGGATATTGTCCTTTAATGTCCCTGCATAAAGTTGAAAGGCTTTGGACCTCTTTCCTGTGCACATGTTAATACAGATACAAGGAATCCCTCTAGCACTCTAATATTGCCTCAAACACAAATCCTTACCCTCTCCTAAATTAGCTCATCCCATCCTCTGTCTGCTGCCCAGCTGATGATGAGACTGTATTTACCCGGGCGTGGACAGATGGAGGATGACGAGGGAGCCTACAAAAAATGGGTTGGTTTTTCTTTTTTATTCCAATAAGAGAAAGAGTGCTTTGGTGCTGTTTAGGCCGTTCTTTCAGAGGGATTTCTGTGTGAGTGTATGTGTGTTATTCTGTGCCAATGTGAAACATTTGTGAAAGCAGCCTGAGTCGTAGATGGAATAAAGCCCACTGTGAGTGTTGACAGTATTGGCTTGTTATTGCTGATGGGGTGGATGGAGGCCTAGTACTGTGGGCTTGAATGGAAAGGCAGATCTGCAGTTCTTGTACCACCTGTGTTTGAATTCTGCAAATCTCTCTTGATAAATTCAAGGTTGTACACTAAAATGAAAATATGACAACGATAAGCGCTCTTGAGCTCCTCCTCTACAATCCCTGAGCCTCACTTCCTCTTTCATTGCCTTTCTGCTCGCTATCTCTCCAATATGCAATTCCTCTTTTCTACCTCCTTACTACTTCCCCTTATTGGTGTCTCTATATGTTTCCATTCCTCCCTTTAACAAATGGTCTATTTGATAGACGATGGGGAGAACACACACTTGCCTGCATTCATTCACACACAAGCCAAAGACTGAAATAAAGAAGCCCCTTATCTCTCCTACCAGAGACACTTGGTTCATGTGCTAGCATGCAGATGAATAATATATGTGGATACAAGCGCGTGCTCTCACACACCAACACACACACCCACAAAATCTTGATTGGTGGTGGTAATACTGACATGGGCCGTTGTACACTGTGTTTGTGCTCTTTGTACACATCTGCATGTATGTGTGTGTTTGCCGTCATTGTGGACGGATGCAGAGTCTCGGGGACCTGGGGAAGAATGGGGGGTTGTCTTAGTCAGGTCCAGCTGCCTTTGTGTGTCTTTATGCTGCGTGCTCTCCTATTATATCACAAACAGTGCGTTCAGCGTGGCTGATGAAGAGTGAACGTGGGTGGGTTTGGTGTTAATGTGGCTTCAATGAACCGTTTCTTTAAGGTGTTCTTTGGTTGATGTGATGTTAATGTGTGACCAAGGTTTTAACATGCAGAACATTTCAGCCATTTATGTAGTATGTGTATAAATAGCTGTGTTTCTCTTGATTTGCATGGACCATTATGAAAGCATTTATGTGTGTCTTTTGCTTGTTGTAAGTGAGAGTCTCTCCTGTGCCAGCATGTAGATAATGTCAGCATTTGAGCAGTGGGCTCTGAGAAAACGCTGTCAAAGCACACGCTGAATAATTTGCCTTCAGACACATTCGCGATACGTGACGCTTGCGCATAAATTTGCCTTCCAGTGGACTGGCTGTGTGGTTTTCACATAGTGTATGATATCACGTTAACTCACTTTTAGGTATTGAGGTCTTTGGTTTCTACTACACACTGATAAAGGGCCCACTGGGACCCCGTTTAGAAGACAAGGAGAGTATACTTCACACACATACCACATTACACACACTTTTGTGTAGAGAGTTTATGCCTAAAGCGGAAAGCTTTATGAATCAGGTTATGATTTGTGTTCAGTGGATGTGGGAGCGCGTAGATCTTGCATGTACTGTAAAAAGTTGATATAGTGCCTTATGGGACTGTTGTGGCCCCATTTTAGAGTGGACAGGATGGCAGGTGTGACTTAAAGTGTGTGCTATGTCCAATTTTACAACACTCGTATGTGCTCAAATAATGTAAAAACTCATGGTGTTCTTTAAAAGAGAAACTCACTACAATACTGTGCAAAGAGTCAATTTAATGTTGAATTGTTGGCTGTATGCAATTTGTCTATATGATGTCTGAACTAATAGGAACATTTGTTCATTGTTAATACCAGTGTGGCCTCTGAAAACTGCAAAAAAACACAGTCTTAACAATTGTTATTTTGAACACCAGTTTTTTTCTGTCCAACAGTCAGACTTCCTAAACCTGTTGGTTAAGTTTGACTGACTGACATACTGTATTTTGTTTCACTGGACACAGTTCATAAGAAACAGCTTCTGACCATGTTAGAACATTTGTAATATTCTCTGGTATCTGGGAGGAAGAATTGAGAGTATGACACGACTGTTCATAAATGAATGTTTAGGGGCAGTGCTTGGTAGGTTTGAATTTTGCTTTCCAGAGAAGCTCAGTTCAGTCAAACGACTGATCAATGAACTTATTGGATAGTTTCACTTCATGAAAAATATGTGGAAATAACTCAAGTATGTGGCTAAATACATGTATGTGACCAAGTTGTGAATGACTTCATTTAACCAGTGACAAATATATTTGAACTATTTTTTATCTTTTGCTGTAAAACCAGCCTTGCTAATCTGACTTTGCTGGATTTTTTGTCCAAGCATGAAAACATCATCCATTGCACTTAGTTAAAGAATCTGTTTGATTAATCTGCTCAAATTTAAGGTATAGATTTTTTTTACCGAAAAAAGCAGGGAAAATGATGATCCCCGATTGCTGACACCAGTACATGCTTTTTGCCACTTAATGGCTGTAACTGCAGTGACTCCTGCCATTAGTAATGTCACATGCTTACCCTATATTCAAACACCACTTTGAAAGCATTTACTCTGTATTTTTATGAGATTTTCACACTGCAGATAACCTTGTTGGTGATGCAGAGAAAAAATACTGAAATGTTCACTTTACTGACTATCAGCACTACTAAACAATAGGATAGAATAGAATAGAATGTGCTAATACCATACAGTGCACTTTATTACATGTTGAGTAGATAAGATATGTTATGATAGGATACAGTATGAGTAATTCTTGTGTATTATTCCCAAAACAAAAATATCTAAAATCAAACAAAACAAACGGTAAAAAAAACATTAAGATAGTAACACATGTCAATTAAAACCACAAAATACACATATTGCAAATGATCAATATTGCACGTGTTCTACCAAATACACAACAATGAGAAATAGTGTGAATGCTATTGTACAACCTCTACAGCCTGAGGAAACAATGTTTAACATTTGAATTGAGGAAGGCACAAATGGGTTTTTAAAACAGATGAGTTTACATTGGATCATTCTATAACGTCTGCCAGAGGGTAGAGACTCTCTGGATTGGAGATTACAAGACGGGTTAAACACATTTTTTTCTGTCATGAGAGCAGCCTGATCATTCATTGGCTGAAGGAACAGCAGAGATGATGTGAAGACTTTGAACTACACATCACATACAATCAAAAAACACAAAATACCAAGTTTTTACCACACTACTTTTTCACACTTGAATGTAATAGAAATCAAGTATATCCTCTGAAAATAACTCTGTGAGTAATGACTGTCTACAATGGGTTTAACGCCCGAGTCCCACTGTCTGTGATGTTTTCCGAGTTTTCCGAGTCCTATCTTCAGTTTGTTTTGTTTTTTTAAATAATTATTTTGGGGCTTTTGTGCCTTTAATGGAGAGATAGGACAGTGGATAGTTGGAAATCAGGGAGAGAGAGAGAGAGGGGAATGACATGCGGGAAAGGAGCCACAGGCTGGATTCGAACCTGGGCCGCCCGCTTTGAGGACTATAGCCTCCATACATGGATCACTGCGCCACCAGCGCCCCCTATCTTCACTTTGTTTACATCGCCGGGACGACCGGCCGGTTCATCCCCTCGCTTATAAAAGTTGTTTAATTGAGGGACTAGAGAAAAGAAGAATAACATACTGTACTCACTGCTTAATTGAATGTCACGTAAGCGTTTCTAGATCACGCTCATTTGATCGCTAGCATTAGCATGCTAACACAACAATGCAGCGCGAGTGGTTTTAGTTTCATGCTGGTGCTCAAGGGCGACATCTGCTGGATCCAGAAATCGCATATAAAGCCTTTAACTCTGCACTATGTTTATATTCAAGGATGACACTGGTTTGAAACACAAGTCAGGGAAAAACATATTCCACTGCTGATTTTTGCAAAGCATTTAGCGACACATGCAATTAGAACAAAAAATGCAGTATGGCTTAATGTTAGTTTTGGACTCACAGACACACCCTCACCCCTCTGTGCTTCTTCAGCGATCTAAATGGAAATCTGACTGGAGGTAAACATGACATTGTGTAGTGCTGCCCAGCAGACAGACAGCCTGACAGGCTGCTTAATGGAGAGATGAAGGGATAGAGTTTAATAGGCAGCAAAGAAATAATAGTAGATTTATTTAAACAGGGCAATATTTACCAGTCTGGAGTGTGTCACATTGTGTTTAAATTGCCCTTGCTGTGTCATTTATCTCTGAACTATTCGTATTTAATTCTGCTCCTTCATTATCATACTCCCCTGATGCTGCCAAGAGTTTGATTTAGCGCCCGCTGTGAGTTGTTTCTACTGAGGCAAGAGCCTCACTTGAAAACCTTAACATCAGAGTGGATTGTGAGATTAGAGCCAGGAGCAGTCTACTGCTTTTTCCATGCACCACCGCTATATTAAAAGGTTATTAGATGCTAGGAACATATGTATTGTTTAAAATCAGATTGGTTTCTATATTGAAAATTTTGTGAAATGTTCCTGGCTGCTGGTGTGTAGACTTTTCTAAAATCTTTTCCTTGCTATAAAGTTGTGAATAGCTTTTGAAGCTGGTTGAAGTGAGTGACTCAGCTTGCCACATTCTCTTTCTTTCACTTCCGAGGGCCTACTAAAGCTTCCTCTCTCCCTTTCACTCAGCCATGGTAGCAACTCTCCAGAGTGCAATGAGAACAAGGCTTTATCTGGCTTAATTTGTTTATTCCTTTCTTTCCGGCCGTGCCCCCCTTCTGGTAGATTTTTATCATGTTTTGATGTTCTGTTTTATCCCCCCCCCCCCCCCCCCCCGTTGCCTGGCTTTATGAATGTGCCCCCTCAAGGTCACTTGGTCACTGTGTCTGTTGAGGCTGTTTGCGCGCAACTCAGGCACACTTCCTTTATCTCTTGATATGAAGAAAAAACTCTTGTTGACTGGCTCACACCTCCCTCCCTCCCCCTCTTACCTCTTTCTCGCTCTCTACTCAAATCCCCATGGAGACTGGAGAGAAAGGAAAAGAAGCAAAAGTGAGCCCGAGAGATTGTTGGAGAAGGAGAGAGATAAAGACAAAAGGGAGAACCTTAGGTCCCCTAATGTGCCCTGAGTGGACGCAAGCAAAAATAATCCCTCTTTACCTTCACACGACAGCCTCCGTAGTGATCTTAGGCTGCACTCATCAGTAGACAGCCTCACATCTTCAGTGGGACGGAGACGGAGACAGGGGGGGGGGGGGGACAGGACAGGTGGGGGCTTGTGAGACGGTGTGTGCCTGTGTGAGCATCCCCTCCTTTGTCTGAGATCAAGGATTAGAGAGGCTTAAAGATGGTACGCCTTGCTGTCTGTGCGCACTTGTGTGTCTTTGTGAGGTTTGAGTGATCTGAGCTGACGTCAACACTGTTGCATCTGTAACTCTCTAAAATGGTTATGTTAAAATGAGTTTGTAAAGCACTTTTCTAGTCAGACTACTCAAAGCCCATTTACACTGCAGGTCACACCTACACATTCACACCCATTTACACACTGAGGCAGAGGTTGCTATGTAAAGTTTCCATCATTATTAACTGATACCATTCATACACATTCATATGCAGCCGATGAACCAGCAGGAGTAACTCAGGGTTAAGTTTCTTGCAAAAGGACATATCGGACAGGTGGCTGCAGGAGCTCGGGATCGAACCCCTGACCTTCCAGTAAAGAGATGACCAACTCTACCACTGAGGCACAACCACTCAAAAAGAACGTACAGCTGTAATATTTGTACTTTTTGGTTTTATTTCTACGAAGTCAAGATTGTCGCATATCAAAGCAGGATAGCTTCCTTTAATGTACTTTAATTCAGTTGACAGTACATATAAAGACACATACAGGTTTATGAAGAAACCAGTAGCTGTCATCATATCTAAAGATGATCACACACAAAAACCAGTACACCCCCAAAGATGACTTATATATTTAATATGTCACATTTACATTCTTATAAAACATGAATTGCACACCTATTCATCCCAAGCTAAAAGTCTTTGTTGTATCTTTCTCAAGACCAGGAATGTCAGTTTGGAAAGCTAACCTGATTGGTCAGTGGGCTCATACACTAAACCTGGGATATGAGGAAGTGAGGAAGAATTTTGCTAATCAGAGCAGAGATAGGAAGAGAATTGTAGAAATTTTGAAGAAGAATTTTATATTGCGTGTGTGCTTTCATTGGTGGGAGGGAGGGGGTTAACACTTGGATTCGAGCCAGGAGAACTGGTTTAAAATGCAACCTGGTTAGATTCCTGTTTCAGCAGAGAGAATGGTCTTACTCTTGACCCCTGCTGTTTCCTCAGACGTACTCTTCCTCCGGGCCTGGAGAGGGAACAGGTCAGACATGGCTGAGAAACTAGTTTGTAAAATGATAAATAATATAGTACCAATGCAACTTTTAAAAATGAGGAGGAGGAAGAGGCCAGCAAAGGTCAAGATCGATTTTTTCTTTTCCTATGGTTGAATATGTGTTTGCGGTCCACTATTATATGTAACACATACTAACAATCTACAGCATTTTATGTTCCGATTTGCCCCACAACCAGATCCATACTTATAGTTCTAAATATTGTTATGACTGCTGATGGCTTGCAGCTGCTCGTCTTGAAACACACAGAATTTTACGGAAGGAGACAGATCCTCTTGCTTAGGAAGAAGTAACTGTTAAATAAGGCATACATGAAATTATTATGGTATTTTCAGAATCCTTCATATCGGGTGAAGAGTTAAACATTTTGGGGAACGACTCTTATCCCCTTCTATAACCTAGAGTTGAAGCTCTCATAGCTGTGCAAAAACTACATGCACAGTTAGAGAAGAATACATTCACTGGCAAATTTACTAACCAGAGTCTTGCTTGTCAGGCTCCTCCTGTTTCTGTTCTTCATGCTAAGCTGAAGGTGATAGGAGTGTTGAAATTAATCGTTTTTAGGTGCCTCGACATGGACATTTCTGCATCGATGCAGTGACGGAACGTCTTACTTATTCTTACTGACGTTGCTTGTAGGCTGGACTTATATGTGTGAGCATACCTGGCCAATAAAGCTGATTCTGATATAATTTATTCCTTTTAGTTTATGTTAATACATTTTTGTTGACAATGATTTCTAAAGCACTATCTAAATAATAAAAAAAATGAAGTTTATATATAGTATAGCTAACTGCTGGTTTTCATTGATGAAAAAGTGTCCATGTGCAGTAATAAAGAAAATTGAGGATACATCGTGATATCGAATGAGAATCGAAAAGTGGTAATGTTGCACAGCTCCATCAGGTACACTATCTCCATCAGTGATTAAACGCTTTACTTAATGGCAATCCGGTTCCTTGAATAAGTAGTCAGTCGGGAGTCTCTCAACCAGAAGGTCGGGGGTTTGATCCATAGCTCCTGCAGCCACATGTTGAAGCGTACTTGGGCAAAACACTGAACCTGGAATTGCTCCCAATTGTATATCCAGTGGTGTGTAAATGCATAAGAATGTGATTAGTTAAAACTGATGGGAACTCAGCAGCTTTGAGAAGTCTAGGAAACTACAAAAGCACTACACAAGTCCAAGTCCATTCACCATGTATGATTTAACTGATATAAGACCTTTGAAATAACATCAATGCTTTGACTGTTTAATTTTTTGCACATAATGATTGACCATACCATGTATGGTCTAGTAAACAAAATGAAATAGCAAAAAGGGCATTAAAGAAGCTCTTTGGTTGTTCTATATCACTATGGTAAAGTGGCGAGGTTACATTCCTGTGACTGGGATGTAGACGGGACTAGCTGAGCAGTGGGCTCCACTAAAGGGAGCCTCGGCAGGCAGAGCTCAGCCTTGGGCACTGTTACTGCTGCAGCTGCAGGCAGATCAGCAAACTTTTGAGCTGTAATGGCTCCTCCAGTGAGTGTCTGGAGACTGATTTAAAATGGATGACCAAGCAATAACCCCTCTAACCTCTGGAGAAGCTGCCCCAGAGCCTGTCAGCTTCCTCCGCTCAGACTGCACAAGAAGCTCAGAGGTGACACTAAGATGAGTTGCTTCTAAGAGGTGGAATAGTGACATATGCCTACATGTTAAAACTTAGAAGGCATCAGGACAAATGCATTTATGTATTGTGTACATATGCCAACTCACCCATTTACCAACTCTTTCATTCTACTCTTAAATGCTTCATTTCTAATCATAGAGGAGACACAGGTCATTAAAAAGCGGGTTATGAAAATGTTGTTTATTTGTTTGTTTGTGTTGCCTCTTGCATGAATGACACTTTGGGAGAGCTCGCGGTAGGGCAAAGAGGGAGAATGTAGTTGTTGGAAAAGTGATAGAGGGGGAAGGGAGGAGCAGGAACATTATGGGGAGAAAGAAGCCTCTGTAGCTGTCATCCTTTGTGCCAACAGTTTGTTACTGGGGCAACCAGTAAAAAGTCATTATCTTTAATTTACACTGTGGCAGGTTCAGGTGTTTTCAATTGTATCATTAGCTTTTTTTTTATCTCTCTCTGCAGTGACTCACCCATCTTTGGCAGCACTCCTCCACATTATTCTAGTGCTTTTCTTCAGTCCTGTGTCAGCCCTCTTTAAGTGTGCCGTGTACTTTTCTTATAACTACCTCAGAGTATCATTTGAGGTGTGTATGTGTATCTCAGCAGTTGGCTTCCCCTGTAAGGTTATTCAGCTCCAAGGGAAGCTTGGTGCCACTGTACCAAGGAGTATTGGCAAGGAGTATTGATGGATGGCACAATGACAGATAGAGCAGAAAGGACAATATAAAAAGGGAAATGACAGGCACATAAATATTGAACAGCAACAAAGACCACAGAAGAGAAGATGGAGGGCAAAGAAGTAGAGAAAGTGTTTCTTTATCCCTTTTTAAAAGGGGCTTATTTCTTTCATGTTGAGGCTTGTCAGGACTGCAGCAGCATGAAGTGCAGATGAGCGATCGTAGTAGTCCTGTCTGTGTACCATTAGCCAACCACAAGTGCTAAGCACTTACCAGAAGCCACTCGTGTTAACCTCCTCCTCTCATCCTCCTGACACTCCCTCTCCATTCTCTTCCCTTCTCAAACCTCACTTTGCTGGAAACTCCTTTTGTTCTCTTAATATTTTTCATTGCCTCATTTATGATTTCAGACTCTCGCTTCCACCTAAAAAAATACATCTACACCCAACAAACTTCAGTTCTCTTCTTTGGCTCATTTAATCTCTATTTTATGGAGTGGGACACCCAAGTGTTTTTGAGGCTGCACATCCTGGCTGAAAAATCATTTATTTGTCTTTGGACCTTTCAAAAGGAAAAAAATCAATTTTGGTTCATTGTCTTTAAACAATACAAGCCTTCAAAAACAATTTTTATTTCTTACATTCTCAATAACAAGCTGCTACCCCACTCATCACTATCGTCTTGACGATCAGCTTGTGGGTACAAAAGGGTCCAATTTAATGAAAACGTATTCACACAAACAAAACCAGTGTTGGGATGTTGTGTGTACACCTGTTGTGTGAATCTGGGTTGCGCCTCAAACGGTTGGAGCGCCTGTCAGAAGCAGTTGGCAGAGCAAACTGTGTCCAGCAGGCATAGTTTTTTTTATTACTGCTAGCTGCTTTATTAGCCTTCCACAGAGCAGGGAAGGAGTGAGGGGATTGACTGGAGATGTGAGTGGAAGTGGCACCTATTGACTAGTTTGTCTTGTTGTGATACTGGCACGATGCGATGATTCTATAAGGATACTGCCTATTAGCACCTCCACTGATGAGAGCATGATAAGAGCAGACCACAGGCAGCATGGAATTCATGGCCTTGCAGTGTTGTACCATCACTACTGGCAGAGGAAGTTTCTGGGTGTACAGATATTTAAATGATCTCCCATTCCCCTCTTTGCCAGGCCTTCATTTTTTTTTGTCATACTTGGACTTACTTGGTCTGGGATTCAGCAGTGAACATTTCTCTAATTGGGGAGGAAGAAAAACTGTTTTTTTTTTTTTTTTTTTTTTTTTACAGCAGTTTATTAGAAAAGGTTGTTATTGTGGAAGAGAGCAGGCCAGTTAATGGCCATGTTACTGTGTGAGAATCAAACGTGCCGCATCTATGTTGCGGCATATGGTGTAAGTGTGAGGCGGTTGCTTATTGTGTGTGTTTGTGATGACCATCTGTCACCCGGTAACAGTTTGTGTGATCTTTGGTTGATGTAAGATTTCCCTGTAGGGATCATAACACCTCATTATTTACAAAGCCCGCAGGTTTCAAGACCAGATGGGAAAGCTTAAGCAACATTATCCCAAAAATCTGAGAGCTGATCAGAAGGTAAATTACTGTGGCTGTGACTTTAGAATAAATACTATTTTAAGATGTAGCCTAATGCAGCAATTATTACACAAGTTTAGGTCATCGGTGTATTAAATCTGGGAGTGTGAGTTTCAACAGGTGCCTCACTTAATGTAACCTTGATTCTAATGCTAGGGCGCGTATTTTGCCTCTTAAAGTAAGTCAATAAGCTAGATAGGGAACTTTTCTAGTTACTGAGTTACCAATATATTTTTCAAGAAGTGCAAATATTATATAGTCATGCATATTTTGTAACTGATTAATGAGTCAAATCTTCCAGAACTAGCCATCTCTTTTAGCCTTCCCTGCCACTCTAAAACATAGTAAGGGATGCAAAACACACAGGTAAGGCGGCCCATATGATGCTCAATGGAAACATGTTGCCATATTGAGGATAACAAAAGAATCTGTTTTTCTGCAATCAAGCAATTTGTTGCAATCAAGACTTTGTTCTGTGAGTTTAGTCTGGATATCACAATCATTACTGCAGTAGATGAAGTGATTTAAAAAAAACTGAATTCTGGCGGCAACAGAATCAGTCTGCGAGTGTGTGCGCAGCTTTCTCATCTAGGCCACCATCTGGAAAACACACCCAGCACATCTATTAGACACCCACTCTAGCTATAAGGATGAGCGCTCTGCTGAAAACAGGTTAATAATGACAATTAAATCGAAGGTAATGTCAGCTGTCGATCCATTGCTCACAAAAACGGGTTTTATGCAGACAAGCTTTCCAGCCTGGGAGTGAAACTGTATTTTTGAATAACTGAGTCACTGAGACGAATTATTGAAAATCCAAGTAAGGTAAATTCCTGATTTCTGTTTAACATAGACTATAGTAGCTATTTACTACTTGAAGCCTTTTCACCTAGAGGTCAAAGTGCTGAAATTGAAGATCTAAAGTGAAATAATGATGTCATTTATGGCCACAAAACATTTGTGTTTGGCATGTTTGTCAAATATGCAATTAATATGCTCCATGTTTGTCTGTGTCACTGCTGTTTGTTTGTGCTGCAGCATTGAGTTTGGCAGTGAGGACAGGACAGCTGTATTGGATGTCTGAATGTGTGTATACAGTTGTGCTGATGCTGACAAGCCTTCTAGCAGGGGAGCAGCGATCAGATGTATGCTAACATCACCGGCAGACAGTCTGCTAGTCTGACAAACTAGAAGACTGGGCCCCGAGGTGAGGGTACTATTGCAGGAGAGGGGTGAGCTGAGTGAGAAGCTGATAATATAGGGACAGGGAATATAGTGAGAGTAAGACAAAGGGGGGGGGGGAGAAATAAGGAGTAAGGCCGTTCATGCCTGATAGAGGGAATTAAGAGGGGGGGGGGGGGGGGAGAAAAGGCCTACAGATGAGCTTTTGTGCCCAAGGAAAACACAGGCTTGTCTGTGTTTCTGAGCGTGCATGTAAAGCATGAGCTGCTGCTGTTGTTGTTAATGTTGTGTAGCCTGTTGCACTGAGCATCACTGGAGCAAAATGCTTCTGAACAGTCTACAGCGCTGGGTTTTTTGTTCTACAAAATCCCCTTTCAGTAAAGCCTCAGCAATTTATTACTCACTATTGAGTATTCTATTATTTCTTTAATTGCTTGCTCTTGCAAAGCCAAAGATGTTCAATAAATAATTAAACAAAACCCCGAAGAAAAGCAAAGCTTGCATTTGAGAAGCTGAAATGTTCAGCCCTTGTAGTTTTGCTTCATAAGTGAATTGAACAGTTAATTTATTTTCCTGAATTTTTCTGTCAATCAACAGTACAAAATTTCAGCACTGTCAGCTAAATTTAGAAATGTATCTTTGTCTCTGAAAGTGAAAAAATAGAAGATCATGTTAGGTTAAGGGACTGGATACAAAGATAATTTAACAGCAAGGTCAAAAAACACATGTTGCAGTCAGTCGAGTAGTCTGCAGAAACACTGCGGCCTCTCTTCACTAGCTTGCTGCCAGCTACGAGAGAAATGACCTTATCATCGAAGAAGTGACCACGCTGTGACCACTTGTGCATGCATGTGTTCATAAGGGCGGGTTTATGTGGTCCTAGTTCGAATTTATGGCTGTCATTGTTCATGTTTCCAGCACATTATTTTTAGCTGTGCTATCAGTGAGGCCTTCTGGTGCAGTTAAAGAGGTTAAACCACAGTGACACACTCCTTCTCTGCCCTTCTCGCTCTCTCCTTCCCCTCTCTAAATAGGCTGTCCACTCGTTCAAGAGCCGTTCTTTATCGGACTTAAACTTTACTCTCTCCTCGGTGTCAGCTCCTGCTCGGTTATAGTCCTGAATTTCAGATTAGGGATGTGAATTCGGTCTTCTCTGACCTCTTCCTTCTGTCTTATTCCTGATATCCTGCATTCCTAGTTGTTTTTGACTGTTTGTGTACGCCCTCTCTTTGTCCCTCTTATTCTTTTTTCTGCCCTTATCCTGCATCCTTCCTCCTTCTGTCTGTCTGTCCCCCTCTCTCCTCAGGGGGTCTAGCAGTAACTGACTTTCTATCTGCAGTGCCAGGGCCAAAGGGAGGAAATGGAAGTGAACTGAATGCTGAGAGGCAGATGGCAGTCGTACTTTAAGTAACTCAAAGCTATAATACAGCGATAGCACAGGACATATAACAGATAGGGGTGAAATGGATATCATATACAGCATACTGTGGAAAATCCTAATGCTCATATGTGTGTTTCTATGTTAGTACATCTGAGTGCCCATGTGCAGCAATACGTGGATTTGCCACATCTCTGGTCTTTCTTCATGCGTATATCACCATGTGAGCGGATCATGCTAATGCACAGACAGCGCGACTTGTGATCCTGCAGATGGAAAGATGCAAAAAGCTGTAGCTAATCCATACAGTCCACAATCCCAGCCACAACTGACCCCCCCCCCCCCCCCCCCCTCCTGGATCAGGACCTGGATATGTAACGGCTATATGGCTGGGGCATTAGAAAACACATGTTTGTGTGCAGATATGTATTTTGTTTAAGGTAACTGTAGGTTGATAGATTCTGGTCATGCTAAGGCTTTTATGATTTTGGGAATAATGTATGGCTGTTGGATTTGCTTTGTGGTTTTGTTGTGCGCCTGGCCACGTGAAATGCATTAGCAATGGTGCTGTCACAGTGTTTATGTTTTCTGCACACATACAGTAGATGGAAAAGAGTGAGGAAATCTGTTTGCTGAGTGAAAGATGGATGTGTAGCATTTACGGAAGAGACATATGACTTCTGTTTGTGAGGATACATTAAATTTGCTACACCACAGAACACTCATTTAAAGTGGTGTGTGGTGTGTACAGATTTCTATACATTAGTAATTGTTCAACACTCATATCTGCAATTACATCATGGTTTTATATTTACTGTTTGTTGGGCCTGTGCTAATAATAATATTTTTTTCCGTACAGAAAAAGGTACGCTATTCTACAATCTGTTTTTATAACCTAACCAGGAAGTACAATCATTGTAGGAACAACACCCTCCCTCCCACAGCACCATGCCCTGCCCACAGCCCACAATTTCTGACTAATGGACAAAAGCCTCCAGAGAGGAGGAGAAGACGGGGGATGAAGAGTGTGGGTGAGAGTGATGGAGACAGAGTAGAGCAGTGTCTGTAAAGAAAAAAAGCTGGCCCTTGTACAAATGTAGTTGATGACCCCTGGAGTGGAGTAAGATTGGGAGAAAAACTTGACATATAAGGAGACCTAAAATCAGTATGATGAGGATAATGTGGGTGACAGCACAGGATGCAGAGAAATAATAAGGGTGAGGGGAGCACATGTCAAACTGGTTGCAGACTTACATCATGCAGAGGGACTTAAAAAGAGAGGGAAAACATTTTTTGGACTGAGGCAAAGGGATGGTCAGCCGTGTAGAGAGCTAGGGAGAGAGAGAGAGGGTAAGAGAGTTTTTCCCTGCTGCCTCTCTGTCATCATCATCACCATCACAGCACTTCATGACTATTTCATGACCTTTGTTTCTGTCAACTCCCAGCCTTCCTGAGTGTATAATACTGTACAACCAGAGGGCTTACTGGAAAACCTTACAAGTGGGCCTACTCATTTATCTGCATTGAGCAGTTTTACAAGTCACCTGTAGGAAGCATTGTATGTGCAAGGGACTCATTTGGTGAAGATTATTTTATGTCGAAGCAGCCCCACATATTTACAAAAAAATGCATCTCTCATATTAAATTATAAAAATCTATCCTTCACTTTTCAGCACACAATACATATCACTAAAACCTTAACTTTGACCCTTCCATATTTCACTTCCACAAAAAAAAAAAATCTAGTTGTTATAAGTTTTCTTAACTTGGAATTTCCTAAAATCTGGCTTGAATTAGCATGGTTATCTTAGAGTGGTTTCACATAGGGACTAGGATTCATGTGTACTCGAGTATGGTCTGCGTGAACACAACCATGCTCAAACAAGGAAGTGGAGCGCTATGTGACGTTATTGTAAATGTGTCTGATATGTCCTTAAGTCTTGTTTCTCATTCTATGTAACAGCAGCCCTTGTATTATTTTTTAACTTTGTAAATGTTAATGAGCGAAAAAGGACAAATATCAGATCACTTATCATGTAATGACAGTAAACCACATCACTGCACTGCTAGTGGAAAGTGTAACTTAAGCAGAATTTAGGAAACCAACGTTTTCCCGTCACACATTTTAGGGTTGATTTTTTTTAAGTAAAGATAATAAAAAGAGGTGAAACAACAAATCAAGCAGTTAAAAAAAAAACCTGTCTTTCTCTGACTTTAGGAGGGCCGGCGAGCAAAGCTGCCTCTAACTTAGATTACCTTGACTTGTTTCTAGGTGCACAGCTTATTTAGGTAAGGATTACTGCAGTGTACTGAGCAAAGCCAAACAGCAAAGATTGCAGCACTATTACATCTATACAAGGGAAGAAGTATAGTCTAAAGCTTATCACATTGGTATCCAGGCGGTATTTGTTTTGTCCAATACTTACGTCCAGGTTTTGGAATTCACAACAGACAGAAACAAATTGAATTGGAACATCTCTAATTTTCTCGTGTGTAAAAACAGGCCTGACTGACAGTATCTTAAACTCTTGGGCAATAGTCACCAGCCTACTCTTCTCCTTCTTTGCTCAGTTATGAAAGGAATGTAGCCGTCCCGTGAAGGTTACATGCTCTCTTCTCATGGGCAGTGAACTCTGCCTCTTCCCTGCTGCCCTTTGTAGCACGTGTTATGATGAACTTCACGCCCTGCCGCCCTAGCATTAGCTCCAGGCTGCACTCCAATACCCTACATATGCATCCTATCTTCCCTTGCCTTGTTCTGTCCTTGATAAAGCCAGTGACCTAGAAAGGGCCGGTTCCGTCAAGGCGAGATTGTTGCCTTGAGTTTGTTTTGACTGTTTTAATCCAATAGATTTGTAAATGCTTGGAAATGTAAGACAAAGGAAGCAGAGCAAGCAAAGAGGAAATAGAGAAGTGGTATTTGGGCACGTCCTGCTGGTAATTCTGTTTGTGATTAGCAATGTGATGGTTCAGACTCTGACCCTGAGCTCATCCAGGCCTCACCACGCCCTGCTCCTCTAGCCTGAGGGGATTAATATGTGCAGCTCACATGACCCAGGCCACTGACCCCGCTCCCCTCTTTCCCATTCTTCTTCCCCATCCTTCCAATGTGAACCAACTTCCCAGCCTCTGTTTCCCCCCCTCCTCCAATGCCACTCCTTCCCTCATATCTTCCCCCCATCTTTTTTTTTTCTCCCTCATCTTTTCTGCTTACCCTCATGTTTTAGGGTCAGGGGCAGATGCAACACAGGCCCTAACGTATCTCTGCCTCAGCCCTAAACAGGCCTCGAGACAGTGGTATGTGGCTGAACATGCGCGCCAGTCCTCAGGGTGAACATGGAGACTTGCTGAATGACTGTTCTACTACTGGATTACTGCTTACGCAAGTTTAGCTCAGGCACTGTTTTCCTTATAGGTCTGCAGAAAGAGAAAGAGTAGAGCATTATGTAGGAAGTGTAGCATTTGGTCTGCCAGAAGACAGGCTTTTGAAACAAGTTGAATTTTGCAGTTGTAATGTCAAATAAATTCTATGTTTCTGTCACTCTGCCTTGGGCACGACAGTCAGTCTTATGCAGCATTTTCTTCCAGTATAAACTGCCACTGTGTTCTAAACCGCTGCATCCCCACATCAGTTAAGAAGGAATTCTGAGCTGTTTGCTTGAGTCTCACATTGGCGTTTCACTTGGACGGTTCAGGGGAAAAAAAGAAAACTGCATTCAGTGTTCTCTCTTTTTGTCAAGGCAAAAGTTCTTTGTCACTAGAACACCCCAAATCCCCACTCTCTTCTCCTGGGAACATTTTACAAGACACACTATTTTTGTTTTTATGTAGGTGAGGATACACATTGCTGCACATACTGTAGCAACAATCTTTTAAAAAAGGTAGGTGGGGTTAGTGTAGCAGATGTTAGTTATGTATCTGTGAGATAGTTAAGCCTGGAGTTTCCTTTCAGAGTGCTTGACTTTATACATGTATTTCTATAAGTAAAGTACATATAGGGTATCATTGTTAATGTACCACCCTGTGTAAGATCAGGGGATGTGTAGTACCAGTATGTCAAATATGAATATTAACATGCTGGATACATGTTTTCTTTGGCTGCTGAACAACATCTAGAGGCAGTTGGTCATGTTGTGTGCGCCCGATGGTTGCTGAGGCTGTCTGCTCTGTAATGTGAATATGATTAAGTCAGGACACAGGTTGGCTTCATATGCTGTCTATACCGCACTGTCTTAAGCTGGTTGGGTTCACAGACTTCAAAAGACTTATGGGAGCTAGGGATAAATATCCCATACAAATCAATACGCTGTACACACATTTACCATTATTCCAATCTTATATATTTGTGTGAGCGTATATACTGACATACTGACAGTCAAACCTCACTTGACTGTTGCATAGACAGAAACCCATTTTCACACATCTCCTCCATTTTGAGGAAATCTCCTCAAAAACTCAGGAGATTTGGCTACCCGGAGGGGCTTTAGGCTATGTGTGAATGCAAACAGCCGCATTTTTTGCGCAGACTTTACCCGGAGTTTCTTCGGCCAGACCCCTAGTATTTTTTCCGCAGAAAGTCCGAGTGAGCTGATGTCTGAACGAAAGAGAATGACGTTTATATACAGTGACCGGCTAAAGTGTCTGCATGCGACCACTACGATCTCCGTGCACGTAATTAAACGGCAGCATTATGTTTTCTGTTCATCAGTATGTTGTTCTCCACTCTTTTGGGGATGTTGTCATTCCATTGGATTACACATAGCATTGATATAAAGGCAAATATTCTCATTATAACGTCGTGTAGCGGACTCTGCCGCTGCCAGCTTCCAAATAAAGCTCAGTTATGTACAGAATATGTTGTAGTCCATACATGGCAGGTGTGAGGTTGCCTTAAGTTTAATTTGCAGTGTGTTTCGCTGGACTCCTACCATTTCCTTTTCACTGTCTACCCTTCTGTTGTAGCACTGTTCGTCTTTGAAGTTCATCTTTGTGCATCCACAGTTCGCTGTTGTCTGACAAATTCAATTCAGCAGCAATGAAGTCTTTGTCTGCTGTTGTGCTCACTGTCAAAAGAGCTATTCATGATTAATAGTGGCTTTAATGTCTGTTTTACTGCATTAACATCGAAGTTGTGACATGAAGGAGGTGGTCTTACACTTCAAGTCTGTGCTAGCTGTCTTGAAAGTTCCATACAAATTGTTTAGTCATTCCATAAAGAGCATCCCTGGTTCCTCATCCTTGCTCTCGTTAATCTCAGCAACCTAGCATCGTCAATTTTAGCCTGAGCTACTGGTGGAATAAATTGTACTCTGATTGGCCAAAGGACCAATACTCTATGTTCTGGGTTGTATGAATTTAATGCATCTACCATAGGTAAATATGTTGAGACATTTGTGATGGTGCACCAGCCATCTCTGATCTGTTTGCAGAGGGCTGTTTTGTTCAAGACATAGGAAAACATGTTTTTGATGGAGGCGAGTCAGCCAACAGGCAGTGCAGCCTTTTAAAATGCAGATGGCTTTCCCTAGTTGGCCAATTAGTAATTTTAGCTCTGCAACACTTATCTACTTTCATCTTCTTGTGTGTGTCTTTCATTTGGGGTGAAGGGAGCTTAGTGTGCCTGTTTTCACAAGTGTGTAGCTGTGAGTGTATGCCTGTGTGTGTGTGTGTGTACATTCATTTGCCGATATTCTGTGACATTCAAAACCCCACATAACTTTGTACCACTGCTGTTGGCAGTGAGGCGACCAACTACACTGTCAGATGTGTGATAACAAGCCCAAACACATATGAACATAGGAATGAAATGTGGAAGGCACCGCTGCTAGCAGGGCAATCTAGGCATTATAAAAATTTAATGAGTTAAATGGGGAAATATTGCCTTTTACTGAAATACAGCTGGGTTAAGTAATGTGCTGCATTCCTGCAGCTTTGCAACTGACCTCAATCTTTTTAGGAAACATTGGGTGGAGAAATTGGATTAGAGATTAAACATTATTAATATCACATCGGCCCACAGTAGGAATTACGTTGAAAGTCACAAAAGTTCCCCTTATAATAAAGCCTGTCATTAGAATGTTTTTTCTGTATTCCTCCAGATCAATTGTAACTCACCACTCTTTCTCTCTTTTGTCATCTTGCAGGTCCAGACCCAAGCCCTGTAAGATTCTCTTGCATGGAAACTCTTCTTCCTTGGCAACCTTCTCCTCTCCCTAGAGCCACCATCCAGCATGGCAGGATGAGCCTCTGCCAGCGATAATGATGGCGAAAAAGCAAGATGTCCGGGCACCCACCTACAATCTGGTCGTGGTTGGGCTGTCCGGCACGGAAAAGGAAAAAGGCCAATGTGGTGTGGGCAAGTCCTGCATATGTAACCGCTTTGTCAGGCCAAGTGCTGATGACTTCTACCTGGACCATACTTCTGTTCTCAGCACCAGTGACTTTGGAGGCCGAGTGGTGAACAATGATCACTTCCTTTTCTGGGGAGAGGCTGGGCGGGTGATGGAGGAGGGGCCAGAATGCCGTATGAATGTGGTGGAGCAGACAGAGTTCATAGATGATCAGACGTTCCAGCCTCACCGAAGCACGGCCCTCCAACCTTACATCAAGAGAGCGGCTTCCTCCAAGCTGGCTTCTGCTGAAAAGCTGATGTACTTTTGCACAGATCAACTGGGGCTTGAGCAAGACTTTGAGCAGAAACAGATGCCCGAAGGCAAGATTATGGTTGATGGCTTCTTACTCTGTGTGGATGTCAGCAGGGGCATGAACCGTAGCTTTGAGGACCAGATGAAGTTTGTTACCAACCTGTACAACCAGCTAGCCAAAACGAAGAAACCTGTGGTACTGGTTCTTACCAAATGTGATGAAGGAGTTGAGCGCTATATTAAAGACTCTCACACCTTTGCCCTGGCCAAGAAGAACCTACAGGTGGTAGAAACATCAGCAAGGTCTAATGTGAATGTTGATCTAGCTTTTCTTACACTGGTTCAGCTTATAGACAAGAGTAGGGGGAAACCCAAAATTATCCCTTACTTTGAGGCACTGAAACAGCAGAGTCAACAGATTGCCTCAGCCAAAGACCGCTATGAGTGGCTGGTCAACCGAATTGTTAAGAACCACAATGAGTCATGGCCCAATGTCAGTCGTCGCATGCAGTCTGCCCCTGAGTACAAGGAATATGTTTTCCTTGAGGGGACGGCTAAAGCCAAGAAGCTCTTCCAGCAGCATGTGCATAGACTTAAACAAGATCATATAGAAAAACGAAGGAAGGCTTACTTAAGTACACTACCACAAGCCCTGTCTGTGATGTTACCAGAGTTGGATGAGATAGACCACCTGAGCTGGTCTGGAGTTCAGAAAGTCCTGGAGACAAAGAGAGATTTCTCTCAGTGGTTTGTAGTGCTAGATGACACCCCTTGGGAAACCACACCACACATTGACAACATGGAGGATGATCGAATTCCCCAGGACCTCCTGGAGACATCCGCAGCTGAAGCTATCTATGAGACCCATCTGGAGCAGCTGAGAAATGAGCGCAAACGGGCTGAGATGAGATGGGAGTTCAAGGAAAAGCTTAGTGTTTCTCCTTTCATCACACCAGGAAAACCCTGGGAGGAGGCCCGGAGCTTCATCATGAATGAAGACTTCTACCAGTGGCTTGATGAGGCTGAATATCTGGATATTTACAACAAACACCAGAAAGAAATCATTGACCGAGCCAAAGAGGACTTTCAAGAACTACTTCTTGAATACTCTGAGCTCTTTTATGAGCTGGAAGTGGATGCAAAGCCAAGTAAAGAAAAAATGGGTGCCATTCAGGAGGTGTTGGGTGAGGAGCAAAGGTTCAAAGCCCTGCAGAAGCTACAGGCAGAAAGGGATGCTCTGGTATTGAAACATATCCACTTTGTCTACCACCCAACAAAGGATACTTGTCCCAATAGCCCTCACTGTGTGGACAGCAAGATAGAGCAAATACTTGCCTCCAGATTCCCTACCCGCTATGCATCGTCAGACAGTTCAAGGCTTGAAGGGGGAAGGGCAGAACGAATAAATCTTGTCATCCTAGGGAAAGATGGACTAGCTCGAGAGATGGCAAATGAGATAAGAGCTTTGTGCAGCAGTGATGATAGATATGTTTTAGATGGCAAGATGTATGAGCTAGCCCTTCGTCCTATTGAAGGTAATGTACGTCTGCCAGTCAATTCATTCCATACACCAACCTTTACACCCCATGGTTGCCTGTGTTTATACAACTCAAAGGAATCCCTCTCTTATGTTGCTGAGAGTTTAGAAAAACTTAGGGAGTCAACAATAAGCAGAAGGGAAAGGGAAAACAGCTTAGCCCAACTCCCGCTATCCCTCCTTCTGGTAACCAAACGTGGGGTGGGCTCCATAGGGGATATTGGGGGGGAGACAGCTCAGACTCTTATCCATCAAGGGCAACAGGTGGCTGGAAAGCTGCAGTGTGCTTACCTAGACCCTGCCTCTCCAGGCGTGGGCTATGGGCGCAATGTCAATGAGAGGCAGATCAACCAATTGCTGAAGGGCATCTTAGAATCAAGGAGAAGCATAGGTAGCAGCTCCCCTCCCTTACCTCCTCCATCGTCTGCCTTCAGAGACTCTCAGTCCCAACCATCACTAGAGGCAGACCTTAGGATAGTCATGTGCCTGATGTGTGGAGACACATATGACCTAGACCAGCTACTTGCCCCCTTCCTGTTGCCCCAGCATTGTCGGCCGGCCTCCAGCCTCAGCAGCGGCACCACTGTTTTACTAGATTTCAATGTAGGAGGTCAGAGGCAGAATATTGAGCTGTCACTGCTGTCCTTCCATTCCTCATTTTCCCTCCGCAAGACTAGGCTAGTCCACGGCTACATTGCCGTTTACTCTGCTCGCCGCAAGGCCTCTATGGAGACATTATGCGCTTTCCTGTGTGAGGTCCAAGACATCATCCCAGTCCAGTTGCTAGCAGTAGGGGAGAGCCAGATGGAGCTGTCAGACTCAGAGTCAGCTAAAGAGCAGATCAGCCAGGGAGAGGAACTGGCTCATGAAATAGAGGCGAGGTTTAACACAGTAATATGTGGACATGGTGGAGTGGTAGGGGGACTTCATAAAATAGACCTTTTCCAACCCTTCCTCAAAGAGGTGGTAGAGAAGCGCACTATTGTAGAGGCCACTCACATGTATGATAATATTGCTGAGGCTTGTACCAGTGAGAGCATCAGCCCTCGCTGTGGCTCTCCTAGTCCAGTTAACATTCTTATGGACTCAGAGGACGATATCGATCCATCCCCACCTTACCCTACCCTGCGGGAAGATGGTAGTCTGAGTTCTCACCTGGGAAGCTTCAAATTACCAGATCTGGATTCAAGTGATACCTTCTCTGTTATTTCTGAGCTTAGCACCTTTGAGAGCAAGCTTAACAACAAGGTTCCTCCTCAAGTGAAGCCCAAGCCCGTCCGTAAGGTCAACCTTGGCCCCTACATGGACCAGCAGGGTGGCACCAACCGCCGCTCTCAAGCTGTCACCTGGGCTCCAGGCAGCGATGGTGGATATGACCCCTCGGACTATGCTGAACCTATGGATGCTGTGAGCAAACCTCGGCCCACAGAAGAGGAAAATATTTACTCTGTACCTCATGACAGCACACAGGGCAAGATTATCACCATTCGCAACGCCAACAAAGGTCATTCCAATGGTAGTGCAGGCGGGAATGGGTCAGACAGCGAGGCTGATAGCAGCTCACTGGAGCGCAGGAGAAAATTGTCAGCCATTGGGGTAAAGCCTAAACTTTACAGAGACCGATCCAAACGGCTTGGGAAGTTCAGCAGTTTTAGGACAAGCTTCTCTATAGGCAGTGATGACGAGATGGGTGGTCCCCCCAAGGCAAGCCAAGATGATGGAGGAGCCCAAAAGGAAAACTCAATTGAAGAGACTGAGGACCCCAAAAGGAGAAATATTCTCAAGAGCCTTCGAAGAAATGCAAAGGTTAGTGTTTTGGTTGAATATATTGGCATATTGGGTGGTTCATGCAATAATGCTGAAAAATATTACTTGACCAACTAAGTCTAACGTCTTAAATTAGTTTAAATTACTATTTCAGAAGATAAGTTCATCTCCAAAATCTTACATAGCCTATTTATTTTCTAACTTACACATTTTTTGAAAAATGCAATTTTTGAGCAAAACCCCTACTTTCTTTTGAATTAATAACTTTGCTGTAGACGACGTAGTTCACTATGGGACAGAGGTTGCTTCACTCTTCCTCGCTATCTGTCATTTTGACGGAAAGGGTCGTTTTAAAAATCTGTCATATCGTGTTATTTCCAATCATTTTCTTAATTCCTCTAATTATTAAAAATGTAAGGGCAGCTTCAGCCCCCCTGTAACAGACCCGTAGTGGTCACCAATGTGCTCCAAGGCCTCCAGTCCATAGCTCTTCAATGCACTGCCAGCATTCAGATAGACTGAAAAAAATGGAGAAGCCTGGCTTTCCTTGGCTTCCAGGATAAAATGCCACTGCTGCCAGACAGGCTTTCTTTGCTTCCCTTTGGATTTTTTTAAGCTTACACAAGAATCTCCTGCTTCAAAGTTTCTACCTCTAACTTCCCCTCTCCTGTTAATTTCTCTGCTTTTCTCCTAGATGTATTTTGCCGATACTTTTGACCTTAACACTGGTAGGCTTATCAGCCTGGTATGCTGCTGTGCATTTACACACATGGTGTGGTACAGAGGTGCTAGCTGAACAGGAGTTACAGCTACTTATGTTGTGTCTGTGTGTGTGTCTTTGATAACTGCCATGGCTGTCAGTGGGATGGAACAGGAGGGGAATGATTAATGTTTTCACACACTCAGCTGTGATGTTCAAGAACGTGTGTGAAGGCTGCCTTCTCAGATAGCTCCAAACTGCCTTGGATAAATTATTTTCTTCATACACCAACTGACTTTGAAGCTTGCGTTTCAGTGCACTTGCAATAATTAGAAATATAAAGAACACTATTTATGATGATTTATGAAGGTTGAATGAGGGCTGTATGGGTTGTATTTAGGCAGTTGTCAATAGTAAGTGTATGAGCCACAGGAGGTGCCGGTCAGGTCAGCCCCTTTATATATTATATAGAAATTATATAGAAACTAGTCAGAATGCCAGCACGGAGGCTCGGCTACACAGTACACCTCTGGAGACGGGGCTCTTTGAACCTAAATGTTCAAAGAGCTAAATGTTATTTAGCTACTTCAAAGGAAAAACCAATGACTATGTGGGTTATTGGACAGAAATGGCAAATGTATGCTATTTTGGCATCTGTGATTGAGCCAACCCCGTCAAAATAAATATGGCCACGCCCCTTTTTAGATGGGAAGGGGGATCAATAGGGTATCAGTGACTCAGGACTACGGTAGATGCAGCAGTCGTTCTCAGGTTAAACACAAATTCCGATTTTGTTTTGTTTTTGAGGTGAAGGTTTGGCTTTATGCTGTGTAAACACTTTTTTAGACAGAACCTTAGGAGCAGTTTCTACCATTTTGAGTCAACCCAGGTTGGACAGAATAATTGAAACTAGACTCTGAGTCTGTTTTAAGAGCTCCTTTACCTCAGGCAACGGCAGACAGTGTCTCGGTCCTGCCCGCTCTCCCTCAACGAGAGGCCGGAAACATTTCTCTCTCTCTCTCTCTCTCTCTCTCTCTCTCTCTCTCTCTCTCTCTCTCTCTCTCTCTCTCTCTCTCTCTCTATTTCTCTTTCTCTGTGCTACAGCTTTTTTGCAAAACTTCTCATTCAGTGAGAGGAATGCTTCAAATTCCTCAGTCACCTAGTTCCAGTCTCATGTCGTCAAACAAAATTAGAAGTGATGGGGACAATAAAAGGGAAAGAGAGTGAAAGAATATCAGGAGCTGTAGAGAAAGAAGAGGGTTTTTTTTTTTCAGTGTTCTGTATATGTAAACCCTCAGTAGGGTGTCTGTATGTTATTATTAAGGATGTGTTTTGTTTGTCTTCTGTGGTAGAGGTCTGTTTTGTCTTCTCAGCGCTGGCAACATATCCTGTCTCAGTCAGCAACTAAAAGGAGTGGCCATAAGGCAAAACTGCAGGGGGAGAAGACAGTGAGAAGGAAAAGGAACAGCATTTAGACAGTATGCTAAACTGAGCTAGGTTACAGATATTCATCACAGTGAGTGAAATAGGACACAAATAAATTATGAGCTGCTACTTGGAGCCACAAAATTTACTTGGCAGTAAATTATGACAGCACTGCTCTCCGCTATCACAGAGGATGTTGTGTTGTAGCATCTTGTCTTTTTATTACTACTTCTTTAAATAAATGAAAGCCTCATGTGAGTGGTTTTGTGCTCCCATGAAGACACGCTTCAATTTTAGATGTGCAGATGTTTGGTTAATGGCCACAAGTGTAAGGATCTCTGTATGTAGATTGTCACAGAGGGATCAAACGAGGCAGCAGGGAACGTAGCTGGGAGAGATAAGTGAAGGCATTCCAGGAAGGAATCGGCTCATGTGGGGCTTATAACAGAAAGATAGCTGGACTAGATATTTGTTGGGGAAGTCTGGAGTCCTTGAAGCTCGATGTTTTCCTGCGGAGAGCTTTCTTCAACATCTCAGGGGCTTTGTTGAATAGAGTACAATCTCCTCCAGTAAGTCAGCCAGCGAAACAGAGCTAGCTTTATGACATTATACGTCCTGACACTTGAGCACTCTGTTGACTATGATGAAGTCGTGACTGTATTGTTTTTGCCAGTTTACTTACAGATAAACTCCTCAGATTCAAGAGCATAATTATTCTAGGTCTTAAAGGCTAATAGAAATAAAAACAACTTGAGAGAGCAGCTTAACAATATAAATTAACCACATTTCTTAACTTGTTGACATGAACATTAAAAAAAAGAAGAAAATGTCTGGGTAACGATAGTTTGCAGTTAGAGCTGCAGTGATAGGTCAACTGATAAAATAATTGAAAAGTGTTATGATGATAGAGGAAATCATTTGCCTGTACCAGCAATTTCAAGAACACTCAAGATTAATTGTAATAAAGAGAATTGCTAGTTGCATCTCTGTTTGACGTGAAAGAATAAGACAACTTACTTTAAGCAGAACATAACAGTAAATTTAAAACCGTGAAAATGACATAATGAAAGTTAATGTGAATATGAACTTTTAAGGATAAAAAAAACAAACTCTAATAGAATTAGGCGTAGTAAAATTGAAGATAGACTTTATGGTAGTGAGCTGCCATTAAATGATTGTCATGATTTTTTGCAGTTTACTTGGTCTATCATTTCAAAAAATATTTTCCAACAAACTGGTAATGATTTATCTGTATTAAAAACGTTTTGGTCATTAATAATAATAATAATAATAATATTGGTGTGCAGAATAGACTGTAAATATTAATGGGTGAAGCCTGAGTGATGCCATCTGTTAAGGTAGGGGGCTCAGGAGGCTCATCGGCAGCAGCCGCCATGCTGGGAATGCCGTCTCAGACTACACGTATTGTTTATAAAATCAAAACCGAGATGTTTAAAAAAATTCACGCCCCATACAATGTGTGCCCATGATGACAAAAACTAATCAGTAATTTCATTTTTTTGTATCAAGCTGTAAACATGTCTATTTATGCTGTAAAAACAGGCTTTTCTTTGGCTGTGGTGTGTATGTGACTTCAAGCAGACACTCGACGAACTGAATCATTTTGCACTTCTGCCTTGGCTTCATTTTTCAAGACCGGAGGTTGCTGCTCGGAGTGCAGATGTATTTGTTCTGGCTCCTCTAAATGAAATCCTAATTAAGGGTGATACCTTAGCACCATCTAGCCTGCAGATACTATAGCTAAGACTAACAACAAAGACATTGCTATTGGAAGTTCACAAATCAGGCAGTGCAGTGAATTTCTAGGTGAGATTTTGAGTCTTAATTAGTGGTTCCTGTGAGTTAGCTGTGAGCTACTTTGTATATGTGGTATCTAAATGTTTGGAGTGCAGTGAGGCCAGTATGTGGAGCAGAGGGCACGCAGAGCTCCTTCTCTCTAATGAGCACTCCTCTGCTCTGTTTCCTGTGTCTGTCTGTCAGGCCTGTACTACTCCCTCTGTCTGTGTGACTAGCCAACCATGCAGCCCTGCCTCACCACCCTGCCTGCCGGGGTGCAGCCTGTCGGGGCGCAGCCCACCGGGGCCTGACAGACTTACTAGAGATCCAGGCCTCATGGGCCTTCAAAACATTCCCACTGAACTCCATTAAAGTGCAATACAATAACTGATGCCGCAGCAATATGCAGGCAGGCTGGATATGTCGCAGAAGTGTGTTAGAGGTCTTTTAACAGGAGAGTTATGTGAGATACACAATAAATAAGATTATATAATTGATTATATGGGAATTGCAGAGAGGTGAAACACAGAATGCCAGAGGAAGGAGGGCAAGAATGAATAGTCCAGAGTGATGAAGGATCTGATGTTTATCTCACTTTGCACAGAACAGGGCTCAAGACTGGAATTTGTGATAACTTATCAGTTTAAGGTTTATAGGAATGTGCTGGATGAGTGTGCACGTGTGCTTCTTCACATTTTTAGCTCATCCAAACACGGAAACGCATTGTCTTATTAAAATAAGGTCATGATTTATTCTAAATAAATTAAGTCATTTTATTTCAAGAGCAACGCCTCTGGGCTGAGCGTCAGTTTGGGAAATGTTTTCCTACGTCAGCAGTGACGATGTCAGTCAGTCTCAATTTATGTTGAATTGTTTTCATCAAATAACCTGCTCTTTCTTCTCAACTTTTTTATTTTCCAGAAACCAAGATCCAAACCCAGGCATTCAATCTCCAAACCCATCGAAAGCAACTACTTTGGCATGCCATTGACCAGCGTGGTCAGTCTGGAGAGGCCCATCCCTGTCTTCATTGAAAAGTGCATCCGTTTCATTGAAACAACAGGTGAGAATCTGTTTGACTTCACGTTAAAAAAAGAGCTAAATGACAGCAAGCCAGACAAGCTTGTTTTAGGTTTTTTCTCTTACAATCTCAATAAGGATATCAAAGCATCCACTCTTCTTTCAGTATGCTATACCTTTCTCATTTGATCTCTCTTTTTTCCTTCTTTTGCCTCAACTTAATCCTCCTCCCTGGTGGGATTGTTACCTACAATGGTCTGCCCGAGTGTGATTTTACAGTCCTCTTTTTTTTCATAACAGCCTTTGTGTCTTCTTTTATGTCTCCCTTATTCTTTGTTCCGGTTAAAAAAAAAAAGGGAGCGCTTGGCAAAGCTTTGGGCTTTATGATGAGCACCTCCATGGACCTGAATTTACTTTAACTTTTTGAAAAGCTAGAGACCTGTTAAAAAGGCAAAATGGAGTGTGTTATCCAACAGTTAGTTCTGACTGAATTATTTTGAAGGTTGTGTTGGCTTTCAGTAAAAAAACTAACAAAGATTTGTCAGAGGCTCAGTGAAAACAGATGACGAGGAAATATATCTCCTCCTCTCTCCTCTCCTCTCCTCTGACAGATGTGCTTAGATAGCTTCCTCTAACCTTGTTACCCTGTTGCCCAGATGCCAACCCCCCTGCTAGGCTGTCCTGGTGCCCCACTGCCCTCAGTCTGCCACCAGCTGTTCCTCCAGAGCCGTCTCACTGCAGCACTGATGTGTATTTAAAGATATCAGAACTTGTCTCTCTGTTGGCTCTCTTGGCTGGACTTTCACCAGGATTTAAGATGCTTAAGCCATCGTCTGTGTCCAACACCTCCACTCCCAGACATCGAGATTTTTCTATCTAATCATTAATTTATTCGCAAGCTATTACATTTCATTGAAAGTTTAATTTAAATGCAGTACAAGTGATCATAAAATATTCTTTATTATCTCAGCATAGCAAGTTTAAGTCGTTCTTCAAGAACTGTGCAAGAAACTTATGCCTATTATTTATCTGAACTCAGTGAAAGAGTTAATTCTGTATTTTTCAACAAGAAACTTCACACAGAGATACAGTATAAAAAATGACGGGCCAATAAAATAATGTGTTCCCTTTTTTTTCCCCCCTTTTTTCCATAAGTAAATGCAATCTCAGAGCTCTACAAATGTTGGTGAAGTTGTACTTAAATAGCAGAATCAGCCTAACATAAGTGTTAGTGTAAAAAGCTTTCCTTAAATGTTCTAAATTAAACACCGAGGTCATGACAATAACAGTTCCTCTCCTAAATTGGATGTTTGTCTTACTGTAAAGCACCTTAATGTAGTTCAGGAAAGTCTATCATCAACCTAAAGGTAAACACAAATGTGCACTTTCATTGCTTAGAATTGTCTTTTTTGTCACCTTTTCATAAAGTGAGTCACATCAGAGCAAGTGAGATTTTCAAAACATGGCTGTGCTGGCTGACGTGCCAAATCATTCAACTGTAATCTCTGTCCCGATTAGAGACTCTGTATTTGTGGATTACTGTGACCTTACAAAACATCCAGTGCCTTCCTTCTGTGTAGGAGTTGATGGGCAAAAACCCTGGATAAAGAGGCATCGCGTTGGATTTTACCTCACGCTATTTGGATGTAAACTTTAACAGTCACAGCACACGCATCTTGATAAAGAAGAAAACCAGTTTGAATATACGTTTATATACATAGAGGCTTCAGATGTCGGGATGAGTACACAGCTCCTCGAGAGGTGTTTACCACCTCTTACACACACTCACTCTTTTGCCTAACCCTCTGCTTCCTCTTTCTACTTTCTTCTCCTGATCCAGTCATCTTTCCTCCCCTGTTGCTCCGAGTACCTTCACTTGTCACATTTGATATCTTTCATCTTTATTCCTAACCTATATTTCTTTTTTCTCCCCCTGTCCTGTCGCCTCTCACAATTCACTGCATTTCTCTCCTCCTCCATCTCTTTTCTCCCTTCTTCATTGCCCTCTCTTTCCTCTTGTCAGCTTTCTTTGTGTGTGCTAGTTTTTGTGAGGTGGTGTGTATTTTAGCCTGGGGTTGCCAGGTAATGTTCTTCCACATTGCTCCCCCTATCCGGTCAATATCACAACATGGGAAATTGGAAGAATGTTTGGGCTCAGCTTTTTTCTCTGTGTTTCAGCCTATGTCTGTTATACTGTATATGTGTGTGTACATACATTGCGCAGATATTTTTACTTTACACGTGTAGTACACAATGATTCACACACACACACACACACACACACACACACACACACACACACACACACACACACACACACACACACACACACACACACACACAGAATGACTTCATCTGGAAGGGGAAATGAGTTACAATGTGTTTCTTTTTTTTAATGTACTCGCTCTAAGAAGTCAGGCTCTACTTATCCTGTATCTGTGTCTTCAATCTGGGAGTATAATGGCACTCAGGAAATGAGCACACGGCGCTGACACTATATGTTTGTCACTATAGTGTGAGCTGATAATGAGTGAAGTTGTGAGACTGACCCTTGGCCTGCTGCTCTGACCTACATCCTTCCCGTTTTCCCTGTTTCTTAAGCAAAAATAGTTACAGCCAACTTAAACCTTACCTTAGAATTTCTGCGTTTATTCCTATATGCTATAAATGTTACTTAGTCTAGTATGTTAATCCTATATTTGGAAAAGAGTGACACCTTTTGCCAAGATGATATCCCTCAGACAAATTTTCATTTTTTGTATTTGCTAGTCAGAAAACTTCAAATTATGGGGAAAAAAGTTGTTTTTTTTTGAGACAAAAATCCCACTTTATTTTTTTCTCTTTGATTTTTCTATTCAATTGTTGTTTTTTTTCTTTGTTGCTTGTCCTAATTTTACTTCAATGCTCCCTCTTTTGTCCTTGGGAATAATAGAAGTGCTTTTCTGTGTTATTTTCTTGCACTCTTGCAGGAAAAACAGCTGTATAAAATCAATCCATAGTGACTGCTTTTATCTGTCCTCTGCTCTGCTGAGTTTTGTCTCAGTGCGGGAGCTGCAGTTTGTTGTTCTGTTCATGGGTAGCCAGGTGATGAATGTGTGTTAGTGTGTTGCAGCATACCTGCTTGCTGTAAGGGACTCCATAGAGACATAAAGGGCAGCACCCAGTGACTGAACTCTATATCAGGCTCCTGGCAGTCGCTGTGGTTCTGGGCTGATTTGGGATCAGCTGTAGGTTTGTCAGACAGTTACATGCTGCAGGAGTATTTATCATACTCTACTCTGTGTTATTGCAGGTTCACAGTTATATTTTTGTTCACATGAATACTATTTGAAGCGGTCACTACTGTATGTGGTTGTATTCTTTGGCTTCAGGTCCTATTTGTGTGTGTACTGAATGAGGGTATATGAAGTGAGAGACTCTCTTCACTCTCTGACTGTGCAATTGTGAGAGACACACACTAAACTGTTTGTTGACTTTTGCAATAAACCAGCTTTAGTCCAACTTCATCGACGAGTACTGCCCTATCGGAGGGAGGAATTTACTGATCGTCAGACAAGGAGTTAAACTCACTTTACAGTCTTGGACACTGGACTTAGAGATTTAGGAGATAATTATTTTTTAATATGAACAGATCACTTAATGACAGCACATGTAAATGATTGAAAGTAAATGGACTTGAACTTGTACATCATGTTGTGATATGAGATGTTTAAAGGTTTTCTTGTAGCTTAGAAGATTGTTAACAGTGAGACAGAGGAATAGGATCCTTTATGCTTCTATGTTTGAGCGTTCACCTTTCCACACTCTCGTTACAAACCTATTTCTTTCACCACCATCATCCTCTGACTTTGACCCCCCTCCCTCTGCCTTGTGCACCCCTCCTGTCTCATGTGGACCTCCATCTTTTATGTGTTTTGTTGTTTCGAACACATTTCGCATCCCCCTATATATCCCTCCTTATCTTAATCCCTTCATTTTTTCGCTTTCTCTTTGTCATCAGTCTGAATCTCTCCTCTGTGTCTTCACACTCCCCCACTATCTTCCTCAAACTTGGGTGCTTGTCCTATTTTGCCCCTATCTCTCTCACTCTCTCTCTCCTCACAGCTGCTACACTACTCTCCCTCTCTCTATCTCTCCACCCATCCCTGATTTCCCAGTGTCTGGCTAGAAAAGCCTTTGTGGATAATTGATTGGTAGAAGGAGCAGATCGATGCTGTATGCCCTGACTGAGAGCTCTCTCATTTCCTCCCAGCCTCTCTCTATCTCGCCTTCTTTTTTCTGCCACTCCCTATCTCCCTCGCTCCCTCTGGATTGCTCTTTGTCTCCCTGAATCACCGGCAAAGTGTGAACGAAGAGAGAATATCAAGGGTGGGAGATGAAAGCTTATTTTTATATGAACTGCAAGAATAATTAATGAGAGAAAATGAAGTGAGCTCTCTCACTCCAGATGTGTCTTTGCTGTCGTCAGACTCGTCACTGTCCTCATTGGACTTGTTTGATTGTGTTTTCTATTCCAGAGTACAAGGGTGTGTTGCTTAAAAACTAGATTTAAAGTGATATTTACTTCAACTAAGAAGATATTTACTTAAACTACAAATTGAATTGATACAATATGCTACATGAGATCTGATGCAGGACTGTTTTAAGCCATGTTTCATGAATGTCTGGAAAACAGCAAAGCTTAAATAAGTCACTTTCTGGTGTTGGTGTAAATTTGTCCGGTAAGACAAAAGTTGTCCAACATGGGAGGAAGTAATAGATTATTTATTCGGTCGTCCTTGTATCAACTTAAAGATCAGCGATTAAATAAAAGTGCCTCCAGAAGCTATGAAAAATCAATGTCAGAGATTTTAGGTAGTTGATAAAACTCTGACAGTCTTTTCAATCACATAGTTTATTGAAGAATAGATTTTGCTGTACATAGAAAATAACAACCAACAGGCTTCTTAAATAATTATTATACTGACTCCTTCCATCATATTGCACCAGACTCCACCTGCTGAAAGCCATTAAAGCATGAAAAACACACATTCAAGAAAAAGGGACAAGGACCGATAGACATAATTGTATGAAAAATAGCAGGCTGTTGTATTCCTACTCTATCAAGTTGTTTTGTTGCAGTGATGAATGGGGAGCTCCAGTTAAAGTCGACTTCTGTATCTACCTACTTTTTTTTTTTTTTTTACTACCGCAGCTAAAGTGTTTGTCTTCAAAATGATTGGGCTGAATGTTCCCTCTATTTGTGTTCAACACATTCTGGCACAGAGGTGACAACAGGTTTCACCAGACAAAGCATTTTAGACACAATTTTGATATATTGTACCTCTGAACAGAAAATGAAGTAGCTTTTCCTTCCTTTTTTTAAGCATGAAGCCCTGGCTCTACATTCCCTGTTCTCTTTCCAAAATCTTTCTGCAGACACTCAGTCTTTCTGTTTTCCCATTTCTTCTTTCATGGTTGGGATGGGGGGGGGGGGGGGGGGGTTCCCTTCACTGGTCGCTTGTCCTTTGATTTGGCACCTTGTGTTTATTTCAAATACCTGTTTATTTGCCTAACTATTGGTTTTATTATTTGTCAATTTGTGTATTTATTTGTATTCTTGGTAAAGCTCTTGGCTTTGAAAAGTGCTATATAAATGAAGTTGTTTTTATTATTATTTATCACTTCCCTTTCTGAAAATTGTGGATGCACTAAAATATCCTCCCAATATTCACTTTTGTGTCAGAGACATCGGCATTCTCTCATTTAAAATTGTGTGGCACTGCGTTAGTGGGCTCTCAGTTGGCCAGCAGGAGTTATTTACGAGATTTAAAAGTAGTGCTAATAGTGTGTTTAAATTGAAGTGAACATATGTAGAGACCATTAAACCAGCCTGTTGTAGTTTTACTTTGTGCTCCTATACCTAACGTAACGATGTATCTAACCATAATTGATCTGCAACAATTAACGCTTTAAACATGAAACTGTGATGTAACAATATTCCTCTTATCTTCCTGTGCTAGGATTATTGACGGAGGGCATCTACAGGGTGAGCGGCAACAAGGCAGAGATGGAGAGCATGCAGCGGCAATTTGACCAAGGTTTGTTATTTCCTGCTTACTGTTCTCCCACATACATGAGGACGCCTGCTCATTCTTGCTTCAGCTGTTCATATATAGGACTAAGAAACTAAGAAAAGGCCATTAAAGTGCTGGTGGGTTTGTCTGAGTTTATCTATAACACGCCTGGATCCCCTTAATTAACCAGTGAGCAGCATTGTACCTAGGGAATTGGCCTCGGCTTCCTTGTAGAGTGTTGAGCTGCCTCCTTAATCTTCTACCTGCTACCTGTGCGCGTGTGCATGTTGACACATGTGCTGGTTCAAGGTTTTTCCCAATGTGAGACTCCGAGCATGTGTCTGTCTAGTGTGGGCAGTTAATTACCCCCAGATTGGTTTGGTTAATGAAGCATGTCGCTACAGAGATGGATTGCAGGTCAAGATGGCGATTGTGTGTGTTTGTGTGTGTTTGTGTGTGTGTGTGTGTGTGTGTGTGTGTTTGTGTGTGTGTGTGTGCGTGCGTGCGTGCGTGTGTGTCTGCTTCAGGTTAAATCCAACCCAGGTAATCAGAGTTGAAGCCCCTCATTGAAACATGGTGAGCCTGTGGGACAGTGGAACAAGACAATTACAGCATAGGTGTCTCATGGCTCGGCAGACGATGGCCCTTCATCAGCTACCTCAAGATCCAGATAGTCATTACAGGAGGAAGCAGCATCACAAGCACAGCACTTTAATAACTCTCAAAAATGGGAGCTTCTCTCAGTCTGGTTTAGAACTTGCTAACCCATCTACTTTCTTCTTACCGTTCTTTCTTTGACACACACTACCTTTTGTAGAGTCAAAACTTATCAGAAAATGGCTTTTTTAATTAAGTCTCTTGTGTACCCCGTCTCTGGAGCTCCACTGTAGTGTCTGGATCTCTGGATTTTCTCAAACCTTCTTTCTAATTGTCCAAGGTTCTGCTTTTTATTAAAGTCCATCATACATCAAAATGAAACTGTGGTAAATTTGTATATCATGGTAAATTGAGAAGTTAAAACAGAGGTGATGGTGTTGGTTTGTCTACAAATTATGTGAACAATCAAATTAGTAAGTTACAATTAGTACACACTAAAGTAAGTTATAAGTAAGGAGGAAGTAATATCTGTGTCTTATGAACCCTATGAATTAAAATTCTTCCATCACATCAATGCAAAACTCATTTTAAAGGTCAATTAATTCCATTTATTAACTTTTGTTCATTGTTTGGTCAAGCCAAACTCGTGCTGCCTTCCCTGAAAATGCACGGACATATTGTTGTAATTATTATGACTAACATGTGATAAGATAAACCAGCTGTAGTGAAATCCTTAACACAATAAGTGTTATTAATAATTTAAAAATGAGGACCAGTTTCAAAAGAAGACAAATCTCTGACTGTTGACATATTTAAATTGTCAACTAATGGGCGGTTGCCAGATTCATTACAGTATTTTTCAGTATCTTTATATAGATTTTATTTGAATTTTTTTTTTTTTTTAGCTCCTCTCTTATTAACTATATGCAAATACAATTGTGATATGTGCTTAAAAACATCTTTCTATTTCCATTTTTCTCCCTAGACCACAGCCTGGACCTGGTGGAGAAAGACTTTTCCATCAACACAGTAGCAGGAGCCATGAAGGCCTTCTTCTCCGAGTTACCTGACCCTCTGGTGCCCTACAGCATGCAGGGAGAGCTGGTGGAGGCCTTCAGTAAGTCCCGGGCTGCGTGGTGGGAGGGGGGACATGGGGTCTGAGGATGTGGGGGGAACTTCTCCACTTAAAAAATCCGAGGTGTATTGGATTTTTGCCTAAATCCTTCGCTGTTCATTGTGATTTTTCTTTAACCTAACAAGCACAACTCTGGCAATCCAAATCCATCCGTGGGGAGAATCGGATTTGCCCTGCTGGTTGGAGGAAAAAGGGATTGAGGAGAGAATATTTAAAGCTTCAGGAGGATGTGCGGATGATTGCATATAACGCAGTGATGCAGCAGCACTATGGATGAAGTCATAAGAAAACAGTTATATCTTAGATAAATGAGGCTCTACACTGCTTCTCTTTCTCCTTTTCTGTCCCCTAATCTGTTCCAATGGAGATTTAAGGCGTAGCTTAGTTTTGCATCGCACCAGAGAGATTTACCCCCGGGCCGCAAGGCTGCTGTCACTCACCAAGCTCTGTGTGTGTGTGTGTGTGTGTGTGTGTGTGTGTGTGTGTGTGTGTGTGTGTGTGTGTGTGTGTGTGTGTGTGTGTGTGTGTGTGTGTGTGTGTGTGTGTGTGTGTGTGTGTGTGTGTGTGTGTGTGTGTGTGTGTGTGTGTGTGTGTGTGTGTGTGTGTGTGTGTGTGTGTGTGTGTGTGTGTGTGTGTGTGTGTGTGTGTGTGTGTGTGTGTGTGTGTGTGTGTGTGTGTGTGTGTGTGTGTGTGTGTGTGTGTGTGTGTGTGTGTGTGTGTGTGTGTGTGTGTGTGTGTGTGTGTGTGTGTGTGTGTGTGTGTGTGTGTGTGTGTGTGTGTGTTTTCACGGCCCCAGTGAGACCCTTCAGCCGTGACAGAGACCTGATAAAGCTGCTGCAGTCTGTGCCACAATAGAGCAAAAGGAGAAGAGAGAGGTGGAGTTGGAGACATGAAAAGCACACAATTGTGCTTGGCATTTTCCAAATTTGAGTTATTTGACTGTGAGTTTCAGCAAAAAGAGAGATGAAGAAAAGCAGGGCGGGCGGATTTTAGTGCATATTGTCATGGTGACGTTTCTTAAAATTAGCTGTAGGATGTCAAGTTTTGATTACAGATGGAAAGCGGGAGGAACTGTGTAAAGTCAGTACGCCTAAAAATCCGCTTTTGATCCCTGCTGACCTCATTGGGGGAATATAAAGTCAAATTCTCTGATTGTAAATCATGTTTGTGATGAGGAGGAGAACATCTGCTGGTCCCACTGCTGCTCTCTGTTGCTCTCTGCCTCGCTCGCATACACACAGAATGGACTGTGTTAGCCAGTGACGTCAGCTGTTCTGAGTCACTCCTCGCTGTCAGGCTTAACACACCCAGTCCATGTATGTGTGTGAGTGTGTTTGTGTGCAATCTGTAGGACATTGTAATGGGTGTATGCGGTATGTTTCTCCTCTGGGATGTGTTTGTTCTTTGTTTCATGATCTTTTTTTTTATTTTAAATTTGCAAGGCTATAGGATGAAATCACTTTGTATTGCACAGATTTTCTTCAAACTGAATCCAATTGCTTTGACTATGCTCCGAACTCTCCTTTTCTACATTGCACCCCCCCCCCCCCCTCCCCTTTCTGCTTTCTCACACCCCTGACATATTTTCCCCTTAATCTTTTCATTCAGCCTCCCTTCTCTAACCTCTCTCTTCTGTCTCTGCCTCTATCCAGAGCTCAACGATAGGGAACAGCGCTTCCAGACGATGAAGGACATTCTGCGCCGCTTCCCCAGGGAGAATTATGAAGTCTTCAAATATGTCATCAGCCACTTGAACAAGTGAGTGAGTGACGGGGTCAGAGATGGTCTCTGACAGTCGTGCTGACTACACCGCCGGTCACACGGACGAGTGACCTCGCTGTGACATCACCGAAACTAGCACATTGACAGAATAGGGGCTTTACTCAGGTTAAAAGACCAGCTATGTTATTGCAGTGATGATTTCATCTCTATTTGGGTGTAGATGGCATAACAAAGAGGATGAAAAGCATGCTACACTGTGAGCATGTTAGCATTAGCATTGAGCTTACAGTAACATAGTAGTAGATGTAGATTCTGCTCCAACCTTCTCAGCGTATGATCTGTACATTCACCATTTCCAATGGGTCAACAAGTAGGGCTTGTTTTAATTTCATAGATTCTGGTTCTGCTTATTGTTTCTGGTTTCATTTCATTTCCAGTTTTGATTCCATATTAGTAAGATAAAGAGCCCGAATGTTTAGGTTGGCGTTTACTGAACAATCAGTGAAGGTTTAAAATATATAGCCAATTAGCCATTGTTTTCAATACTACAGGGTAATTATGTGTGGGAAATTACGTTTCCCCCCCAATTTTTTTCTCATTTTGAACCTAGTTTCATTTCCCCACCCTAAAACGAGCCCCCTGCATTCTGATGTTTCTTTATTAAGGTAGAAGACATAATTAATGTGAGTGGCGGTGTATGACTGGGTTAGTGTTGTACTTACTCTCTGATGTATGTCGCTTTGGATAAAAGCGTCTGCTAAGTGAATTGAATTGCAATAGCAGCAAATCAACTGAAGTATCCCTTTTAAATTTTCTTCTAAAATTAGCAATTGAAATTTGGCCAGTTGATTTCCAATTCACACTTTTGTTGTTGTTTTTTTCCCCCCAGGGTGGGCCAGAACTACAAGCAGAACCTGATGACTAGTGAGAACCTCTCCATCTGTTTCTGGCCGACTCTGATGAGACCAGACTTCACTACCATGGACGCCCTGACAGCCACACGCACCTACCAGACAATCATCGAAGGCTTCATCCACCAGTGCGCATACTTCTTCTACAATCAGCCGCTGGCTGACGGCCTCCCAGGGTCCCCCACCTCCACGCTCTCCTCCTCCTCTTCTTCAGCTTACTCCTGCATGGCCGGTGGCTACTCATCCTCTCCAACTCCGTCGCCAACTCCCTACGTCTTCCCCGCCACCCCTCCTGTCATCCCACACTATGGCCCCCCTATCCACCACCACCACCTTCACCACCACCATCAACATCAGTCCCCGCCCCACTCCCCACCTCCTACTCCTCAGTCTCCGCTACCAGCCCTGTTGCCACCCTCTCTGCACCCCCATCACCCCCCTACGGAACAACACACACTGTGAACCAGGGATCAAGGGAATAATAGAATAAAAAAAAACAAAGACAGAAAACAAGATTTAAGGATTTAAGGATAAGAGATTTTTGGTGAGAAAATTGAAGTAGATGAATTGAAATGAGAACAGGAAGTGGGATGAGAGGTTGGGAGATATTTAGTGAGATGCAGTATGTACAGGGAGAAATCTACATGTTTGGGAGAAGGAGAAGAAATAGAAGAAGAAGAAGAAGAAGATGGGCTGTTTGACCCTCTTGCTTTTAGAAAAACTGGACAGACACACAAGGCAGAAAAGGGGAAATCACTGAACTGGCAGTATCTTCCTCTCTCCTCACAACTTCATCCTTTTGTCTCACTCCATCTAGACGTGCCCTCCTTGCCTTATAGAGAACCTTCACACAAACACACTATAGATGAGTGAGACTATGGCAGAAACTGTTAAAGGGACTTAGGGAGGGACTCAGGAGTAATGTGCAAGAGGATTTGAACTATGTTATGTTGAGATTTCGTCACTACACACACAAACAAAACACCCAGTGGCCAGTGTGCCTCCGACAACCATTCTCCTCAATCCCTTCGCCTCGAACTTTGCTGGGAATTAAGATGGGCTGCACGTGTTATTTTTGCAAACGTATCCACCTGCTATAACGACCTGGAGGCCACAACTGGGAAGGATTCAAGCAGAGAGCGAGTCCTTGAACACATCTTAGTTTATTTTGCCACTGCACATGAGGACTTAAGCAAGAGACACGTGTTGCTACTCACCCGACAGGATGTTCTGTCCTCCTCATCTCACACATTCCTATCTATCAACCCCACACGCAGCAACACACACACAGATACATTTGAGTTTCAATTGTGGCAGTATGCCAAGCACAGAGGAAAAAAAAAAAATCCAAACTGACTGGATCTGCTAGGAAGCAAATTGGAGCCTGGGATTATGGGGGCTCTTACACCTCAGGCATTCTGGGAAGGCTCCACCTGGTGTCCTGTTTGCTCTTTCTCTCATGGCTTGAACTTCGACCTCCTGGCTAACACACAAAAAAAGCTTAAAAAGGGGAATTTTAAAACAGTTAAAATCTTGTTTCTTAATTTGCATTTATTTTATTTCATTAGACAAAATCTTGGGAAAATTGGCCATCACTCAACGAGTGGCCTTGTGTGTAAGTGTCTGTGCAGCTGTCTTACCTGTCTGTGAGCATATCCATGCCTTTTAGTTGTGCCCATATTTCCTGCTGTAGGCAGATGCTGGGAATTATTTCAGTGTTGGACCCTCACCTGTCATGTTGCTTCTTTAAAGCTGTGGTGTTTTTTTTAGAGTGAGTCAGCGCTGCAGTTGTCACAGTAAGGACCTTGTTCAAAAAAAGCACTTCCCTGAGCACTTTGAAGGCACATTTTAAATTGGAGCTGACATGAATGACATGACAGCCACAGTTCACTTTATTGACAGTCCACCCTGCTCTTTCTTTCTCTGGGAGCACACCACTGACATCTAGAGGAAGAACTGGGTACTGCAGCCATAACCTCACCTCACCATTGCTGCATGGGTGTAGCATCATTTTCCTACCATGGTTTTTGTAAGGTCAGATTGTAAGGTCAGATTCTCTTAAGAGGTTCAATTGTTAGGATTTTTCATCATTGTATTTCAAGTAACTTTAACGTTAGAGCTCATGTAGTGTAAACGTGTGAATAAAATAAGAACAGCCATTATAAATCTGGTACACACAAATTGAGATTAAGTAGATTCAGGATTTGTAGCCACGTGCGTGCATTTAATCAGAGATGATAAAAAATTCTTTTTTTACACAGCTAAAAAACTTGCATGCCACTTCTGCTGTATATTTGTGGCAGGGCATGAAGATTTAGGAGATTGGGGCGCAATGTAGCATTTAAGGCCCAAGCAAGAGCTGTAAACCAAGCTCACGCTTTTGACTGGACGGAGGCTTTTTATTGTTGAACATAATTGGAAACAACTGTTCCAGGCCTCAGCATGTTGCCCTTTTAGGATACAGCATCACACCTTTAGAAAGGAGACTCCAGCCTGCTCTCGATTGACTTCAATAGGTATTTTGCACAAGTGTAACCACTACACCAGACTCCCGCTGTTGTCCCCGTTATGCAACCACATTACCCCAGTCATTCCCAGTCCAACAGAGACAGTCCGGGTTTGGGAGAGACAGCAGATAGAACAGACAGTCCATTCATCCGTCTGCATGACTGGAATGGAGCATCACAGAATTCCTCAGCCCCAGCCTGCTGTTACCGTAGAAACCAGCGCGGTAGTGCTCGTTGAGAGTTGCTGAGCTTTTATCTGGAAGCTTGTGTATGTGTGCAAACATTTACGTCTCTGTTTGTTTGAGCTCCAGAAAGGGTGTGCGCATATGAACTCACTGTATGCCTGTTAATGTTAAACAGATGCTCACCAAGGTCAATTAATTCTGTTTGACACTGAATTGCATCTCTGCATGTCTCCCCAGACTATCCTCTTTGTCCAAAAGGAGAAAAAAAACGTTCAACCAATCACTGAATTCTTAAGGGAGATTTTATCAGTCTACACTACCTATTTACCTTGTATGTGTCTGTTTGTGTGTGTGTGTGTGAGAGTGTGATCAAGGATAGCAGAATCAAGAGTTTGTGTTTGGGTTGGTGGGTTTGAGCTAACATCCTAGCAAGCTGTGCTTGGCAGATGGCCAGACACCAGCCTGATCCAAACTAAGGATAGGAGAGGAATGTAGTTCTTCTTGCGATCATTACCCTGTAACCCTGTTAGCCCGTCCAGATTACACACACTGATCCTTAAAGAAAGTGTGAAGGGAGTGGGGGAGGAAGAGGAGAGATTTGGGGAGGAGGACAGATGGCAAACAGGTGAACAGGATCATTATTTGGGAGACAGAGGTAGGAAATAGGGGTGACCACTGGTACTTGAGTGTGAACGCTGGCCAGTGGCGTTACCTGTGTATATCAATGCGTTAATACTGAACTGACTGTGAGGCAGCCAAAGACTGTGGAAATAAAGGGTTGAGGGAGAGAGGGGAAGCAAAGTGACAGTTTAGAAGAACAATTGAATTAAAAAATGTGACTTTGGTTCAGTGATATGTGGCTGCATTGCTTTTCTTTTTTGTTTATTTTTTCAACAATGTTGACAGATGTCTGTTAAGTTAAAATCAGAAACAAGCAAACTATATTCAAATGGTTGTTTATTGGTATGTCAGGGGGTCTAACATTTTTCCCTTTAGTCAGTGGTGATAGAAATAAAAGTTTCTTTTTTATGTTTTATTTTAATTATTAAAAAATACAAAACATTTTTTAAACGATTTCTTTGTGAACACTTGAGAGACCAGCCCAGTATAGTGCATGATTTCTTCCTGACCGAGGAAGAGGGCTCCACCACTCTCACTATTTAAGAGATGATAAAAAAAAATATTAAGAAATTATGGGGGGATGGGGGTGAGGGTGGGATAACAAAATAATAAATAAATGAAGTACTGTAAAGTAAAAAGATAACATCAAACTTTAAAAACTTTCATTATTTGCTGAGTATGGTAATTTGTCTCAATGGGAATGATGTATACAGCAAGGCCTTATGTGATCTGTACCATAGTTAATAAATCAAATCTTGTAAAACTTCTGCTTCTTGTGTTGTTGTTCTTTACACAAAAGTAACCTTTGGATAATCCGGGTCAAGTTCGAGAAGGTAGGTAAATTATATGTGACTAATTTTACATTAAACAAAAGAAAGCTCGAGAATAGAATTTCCTCTGGAGCGTGCAGCAGCATCTAGCAGCGAAGTTGCAGAGTACAGGACCTGATGTCAGAAATAGCTGAAAAGTAGGCAAAAAATCATTAGGGTGATATCAGGGTGACAAGGTTGAATGGGATAGTATAGGATTTATTTCCAAACCTAATAAATGAAAATAAAATGTTTTTTCTGAGCCCTAGCTGTATTACTACATGCAAAATAACGTGCCCTAATTGTAGTGACATCACGAAGGCCTAGGTGAGCGAGGCAAACATCAGACGGAAAAAAAACCAGACAGGAAGTTGACCCTGTAGCCTACTACACCTGCACAAGGTCAATGCGGGAGGTGAGCACGATTACATAGAGGCTTTAGCTAGTTTTCAATTTAAGGTCATTAAATTGTCAAAGCTACTAATTTGGAAAAATCTTAAATTCTTCTCCGACTACATCAATAACAAAGTGTTTATAATGGGTTGTTTTTTTTATGTTGTGCCACCCAGCACAACATGGTTTTGGGTGATATTGGGACAATAACCTTGCAATTAAACAGTTTTTAAGCTCTGTATGCTCTAGATTAGTGGCTACCAGCCTCCCTAATCAACCACAAAAAAATGTCATGACGACAACACCTCAAAAAGCCAGTTCATATACAATTGTCCAGTAACAATTCCGTTCATTGTTGATTAAAAGCATTTTGTTTTGCCTTAATTTACTCATAATGTACAAAGAAATGTCCCTACTATCCAAAATCAATAATAAGATGTGCTCTCCCAATCACCCAAATGTTACCAGAAAAAAAAGGTTTTGGATCAGTTTAAACATAAAATGGTGTGCCTCCTTGGAAATGATGAAACATTCGTTTATCCTCAAATGGATAGACATACATGTAATTGTTGAATTTCCTTTTAAAATTAATTCAAGAAAGTTAACACAAGACAGGAATTTAAAACATGTCCCAATATACCTGAATTCACCCTACATAAAATACAGAATATTACATTACTAGAATATGAGTTTGTTGACTAGATAGTAGATTGTATGTTGCGGTCATGGGCAGGAATGTCACATATTATTTAACACAAAGAGTTTGAGCTTATTGGGGCACTTAAACTTGCACATGCAGGGACGCCTGTTGACAGGGGGAATCTTGTAAGTCTATAACCTTTCCAATTATGGAGGATCTAGCTAAAGAGATACCGCTGCTATTCCGTATTCAAACACACTTTAACAGAAACAGTTTGAGTTAGTGCCTGAAGAGTAGAGTAACATTATTTTCCTTCTGTAGCCTTATACTCCTATTCAGCATTTAAACATTTAAATGTTTATCTTTTGTAAGTTATATTTAATAGAAATCAATTCGCTACATTCATTTCAAACCTATAGGCCTACTCTAAAAATTGATATTCAAATTGCTCCTCTTTTCGTTCTGTATCTCCTACTGTTATTAGATATGCTGGAGCCAGAGGAGACCCAGAGGAGGTCAGAGGGGGGGGCCCAGTGGACCCCCTGGCTGTTGTGGGAGCAGCCCCTCAGGGTCCTGCCTTGCCATTTCAGGGTGATGCAAGGACTCGTCCCTGTGAGGGCGATGTGAAGGCCTTGCTGCCATTTCATGGTGCCCTCATCTGACCTTTTCATTGAGTCAAACCAAAGGAAATCCATGTCCATGACCTTTGTGGTGCATCTCTCCATTCTGGCACAGGAATTAAAGAGAGTTAGAGAGAGCAGCTGATTGGGAATGAAAAGGGCAGGTCTGTGTGCACACAGGACACAGGACCCCTGAACTCTAACCTTTAACAAGTGTCATGAGGGAGAGAGCAGTGTGAGATATGATTGGAAGGCAAATATGGGGATCGTCAACATTACTTAGCTGGCCAATTTGGGAAGCTGTCAAATAGCTCAATACTTTGTCAGTTAGTAATTTCCCCTTTTACTATTTAATGTTTAATTTCTCCACTGGGCATTTTCGCTTCATTTCCTTAGTTGTACGTACGCGAGCGCACCACTAGGCGGCCGACTTGTCCCACACTACGACCAATAGTTTGCTGTATCTGGTTAAGAGGAGGCAAACGCAGAGCAAGGACCTAATTGATTGGGTCAAGGTTTGGTTGTCAACAGTGAGACGACGTTTTAATCCCGCGCTGACAGAGAGATGGGCGCGTGAGAAGCGGCATCTGAAGGCTTTTGATGTCGAGCTTCCGCTCCCCCCTCTCACGGTTTGAAGTTGTAGGAGGGGGAAAAAGGTTTGACTAAACTCCAGAGAGTGTGCGGGGAGGGGGAGGGGGAGGGGGAGGTGAGGAGTGTGGAAAGTAAGCCGCGGAATACAGACAAAGAAGTTAATTTGAAGTCATTGTTGCTCTGTATTAGAGGCGCGAGGTAGCTTACCTCTTTAGCGCGAGGCATGAGTAAAAAAAAAAAAAAAAAAAGTTCAGACGTAGACAGAGGAGGGGGGGGGGGGGGGACATATATGGAGAAAAAGAGACTGGTCTTATGATGAGTCGAGGCACGTATCTCCGCTCAACCGTGTCTTTCTGGGCTCGTAGCTCGCAGCTGCGGCGGCGGGTATTGAATTCAGATGCGGCCTGTCTCTCCGCTCCAGCCGCTACAGGTGGAAATGCTCTTATCAATACGGACTGTCCGAGCCGGACTGCGGCCCGATCCGTCTCATTGATGATTTTTCGTTGCCCCTGCCCTCCTTCTCCTCCCCGAGGAACCCATTGATTAATGTCTGGGTCACACTGGTATTTCCATATTGATACCTCGATTGATGACGGCGCTCCAGGAACAAGCCGTATTGACCAACTGGAAAGTGATACGATTGAAACTGTAAGGCGGATGTAGCCTATTTATGCATAATGAGAATAATGAGGGTTAGATAGGTGGAGGTACAGGTGATGTAGGTAAAACAAAAGATTCAACACTGCTCTGTACATGTGAAAAGAATACATCAATATTTCTTCAATAACAACAACTTGTTATAAAGGCGACACCTAAAGACTAATATCACTATTCCCACATCATATAAACAATGCATCACATTAAAATGATTGTTCAATCATTTTTTGGAAATGAATTAAGGGCGTTAAGAAACTATAACAGCAGCATGTATCAGATAAGTGGTTATTTGTAGTAGGCCTATAGAACAAGATAAAGACACAACAAATAGGCTAATACATTTTAGCATGAAAGATGTGTCTTTGAAAACTTTAATAGAGTATGCAATGTCTTTACAGGATTAACTTAAATGCTTTCTCTAAAAAGACACCTTGACTCTAAGGTCCACCTTGGAATGGGATCCTCTGGAGTCTAACCAGATGAATCTGACACAAAATAATTCTTGTTCTTACTATTTTGGATAATAAAGTTTTAATTAAAAAAACAATAAAAAAAAACATTGAAACTTCAGCAAAGTTGACCAAAATGTGTACATTGTAAAGGTCACATAACCAGTGTGTGTACGCAAGTCAGAATTTTATTTTGAAACAACAAAACAAAGAACTAAATTGGTTTATACAAAATTAACCTGCCGACAATATCTTTTTTGGATAATAAATTCGTTTTTAATTGAACATGAGAAAGCCAATAGAGCTTCAGTATAGTTGGATCATCTGTGCAGGACTGGCAGGAGTAAAGTAAGAAAGTGATCACACATGATTTAATAAAAAAAAACAGTAGTGGGATAGCAATGTTTGTCAGTGGCATGCAGCCTAAAGTTATCTTTGTTGGCGAGTTTACGACGTGGATTTTGGTAGATATGATAGTTTTTTGAATAGGCATGTACATTTTTTTCCCCAGCTCCTTACTGATGTGTGAATATATTTTTGTGATAATTTCATCCTAGAAACTTGTAAAATGTGTCTAGTTTTTTCTTCACGAGGTCAAGTGCACACACTGCATAATGCAGAACAATTCTGCAGAGAGCCCAGACTTGTGAACCCAATTTTGCAGACACCCTAATTTAAAGGACAGGGAGACAACAACATGATTCTAAGGGACTTGTTCTGCTTGTTGTGGAGATTACTTTGGAGGCAAAGGGCACGGCGTGAAGAGGAGAGTCAGTGAGGAAAAAAAATTAAGCGCAGAGCAAAATTGATACCACTTTGCTCTTTCGGGGTCAGTGGTCGAAATGGGTGCTCGGCCTTTCAGGTCCCTGTGACACGGATCAGGAGCCCCGATGTATATCTGCTGATTACATCTCCTGGAGTGGAAAACATGCAAATAATAAATGTATGAGCAACGTGCTTGTATTTTTGCTTGATTAATTATGCCGTTTAATTCCAGATCCACCACGCCGCTCCACCGTATAATTTCCCTGTGGTCTTGGCTGTTTCTTCTCTCACATGCGCTCTCTCCTTCTTTTTTTTTTTCCTCATTGCAAAATGAATCATGGATCCAACCGTCTGTACCCGGGGGAGAGCGGCGAGCTGGCGAATGCGCTGACCAATCATGAGCATCAGAGGCAGACATACAGACGGAGGGGGGCTTTTGTTGTCCGCTGCACTCGTCAAGTTAGAAGACAACTACCAATTTGGCCTGAAGGAAATTAAAATATGGAGTGTAAGGAGACAAAATAACTAACTTCATCTGTATTAATCGGTTTTCGCTCTCTTGTTACAGTAAATCTTCTCTTTGCTCTGCAGTTATCTAATCACAGCGGCCAGTGTGTGTTTGTCTGAGTGGGTGGCAGACTTTCAGCACCATTCATAATGTCAAGTGGGACCATGACTGCTCTTCTATTCCCAGCCTGGCCAACCCTGGTTCAGCCTCCTGACAGTTCCAGGTTAGCTCTCTCTTTCCCCCGGCCCTCCTCTTCTCTTCCCTCCAGCCTTCCTCTGCAGCTCTCCCATGGGCCCAACTGAGAATACTGCTCAGATCCAGGCCTCTGAGCCCCAAAGCCAGCCCTAATCCTTTGCATCGATCGCCCTGAGAATTTCCTCCCCAGCACAGCAGGCCCGGCTCCCCGGCGCTCACACTCCTCGACCCTGAACAGGCAGCACTTCTCAGCGAGAGAGACGGAGAAAATAGGGTCAGGCACATTACCTGTGTCTTCTCAACAGAGGGATCTGGTTGATGTGATGTGTGTTATATCTTCACGGCCTTTTTCGAACACAAGGAGCAAAAGGGAAAGAAGTTTAGATTCTATTTCCCTTTTTTTCCCTTTACTAACCAGTGGTCATTGTACAATTTTGCAGTTGCCAGGGTTAGAAAGGATACGCAGTAGTTTTCAGTAGCTCAATGTGAAGATCCAGAGTTGGTGAAAACTGGTTAGGGTGGCTGCGGCTCAGTGGTCGAGTAGATTGTCTCTCAGTGAAAGGTCCGGGGTTTGTTCAATCCCCAGCTCTTGCAGGCACATGTCGATGTGTCCTTGTCCTTGCAAGACACTTAACCCCAAATTTCTCCTGCTGTTACATCAGCGGCGTGTGAATGTGTATGAATTGATGAGTTAGATACTCTGTCATCAGTGGGTGAATGGGTGGGTGTGACCGTTTGGGAAACACTTTTGAGTAGTCAGAAGACGAGAGAAAAGCGCTATACATGCTCAAGTCATTTAAACAGTTCCCTTACAGTGATGGGTAAATGGTTGAAAGAGTAAGCTCAATGACTGTAAACAAGTTAAATGAAAGCTAAAAGTAATAGCTTAGGTTTTGTTCTGAACTAGAGTGTTTGAAAAAGATAAGAGTGGATAAATCTTCTTTTTTTTTTTGGCTTAAAGTATAGAGGAGTAGACAAAATTTTTGGCTCAAGGGGGCATCTTTAAATTGTTAGACGAAAAAAAAAAGAAGTGGTTTAAAGGTTAGCTAAAAGTAAGCTGATGAAAAATAGTTGAAATGATAAGATAGATAGAAAACCACATTTTGTAAAGAAGTAATCTATATTTGGTTGATAAATGGTTACAAAAAAAAGTGTTCAAATATGCTGCTTTCACTCTTTCGCATTGGGACACCAATAATACACCGTTACGGATGCAATATGTAAGCACAAGAGCGTAATGGTGGCGGAACTTTGTTACGGTGCTGTCTCAGGACCGCAGTCTGTAAGCAGTAATAGTTAGCTAATGGTAAATGAAAAAGTCAACTTAAAGATAACCGATCAAAATAGGTTTTCTTTTTTGATTATATAAATAGCCTTAAGTCATTGATAAACACCTGAAATAGTTATCCAGAAATAATAAATATACTGTATGGTTAAATATCGTTAATATCATCACGGGTCTTCCAATCTAGATGATAATAGTATGCAAACTAGAACAAAGTGACCTAAGTATAGACAATGTAAATGCATGGAGAGTGGTTAAGATATCAGTGTTAATGATAATGAGCATCCCGTTTTAAATCTGCTCTTTCTGGTGGTATCGATAAAGGGAAAGTTAGGTGAGCCAGTCAGGGCGGTGGGACCACTGCTCTGCTATGAAGAACACTAGATTGGATTGTTGCGAACAGCTACTCTCTAAGAAATCTAAACCGCAGATCTCCTGGTAACAGGATAGGCTGTATCTCCGTCCTACATGCTGTTAAGATGGAGTAATAGAAGGTGGTGTAGCTAGCTATACAACTCTGCTACAACATGAGAACGCATCATTACTGGATCTCTCCTGGGAAAGCTCCCAACCAACAGTCTATCCAGCGAAACATACTCGTTCATAATTTATTTACACGGCAAGCTTCCCCTGGACTCTGCTGTGTGTTTTAAAGCGAGTGTGGAGGTATTTGAGAGGTATCTTCCTCTATCCCGTCTTCTAGCTAGTGAACAACACTAGCAAAGCTCTGCATCTTGTTCAATAGTTGATGGTCAAACTTCAGACTTTATCAACACATTTGCTGTGTGGTTGGCATGCTAAGTTCATCCTAATGATGAATGTGAGGAGAGAAATCTGTAACATTTGGCCCCGTCAAACTGCTGCTCTGTGGACCAGCTAGAGCATCCCTGCCTATACTGGCATTAACAGCCAGTACAGATGGTAATGTATCAATTCTTCGGTATAAATGGGGCTCGGAGCCACGTTCCTAAATCAGCCCCAGAGATATGTTTTGCAAAATCTGTTCCTGGCCCTTCTTGGGTAAATTCACCATTTCTGAATAACTGGTTTGGTGCGTTGTCATAATATTCTGCAGATGCTTCTTGTGTCCACATATGGATTCTATAGCTGGGGATGAATTACAATTTTTATTTACATTTTAGTCTCTCTTCCCATCTCCTTCAGCCTCTCCTTACTTTTCATTTGTGAGCTTTTTTCTACCTTGGCTGACCGCATACCCTTAGCCTTAACACACACAAACACACACACGCACACACAGACACAATTTTTTATTTTTTTTCCCCCTCCATCTCCTCGCTCCCAGCCTTCCATACTTCACTGCGTCGATCTTTTCCTCTCATACCTCTCCTTTCCTGCCCTTTACTCACTCGGGCCTCTTTCCTTCCTTCGCTCCCTCTTCCCTTTTTACCCTTGCTTCGCCTGCTCCCCTCTTGTCCGCTCCCTCCCTCCCTCCTTCTCTCCTCTCCTCTGCTCTCTCCCCCTTTCTCTTTATTAATTTATTGGGTTGTTATTCTCCTTGCCTGGCTCTGCTAATGAAGGCAGGATGCAGATGAGGGCGAAGGTCGTCTCCGTAGCGATCGACCTCCCCGCCCTGCAGCATGGCACTCTGACTGGCACAGGTCAGTGGCAGCTGTCAGTCAAAACGCGCGTGCACGTACACACATGCACTCACACACACACTCAAATAAATTCATTCACAAAGATATGGGCAGGTTTTTTTTATTAACAATTTGTAAGCCATACAAATTATGCTTTGTGGTATAAATTTCCATGTTCCTCATAATGATTGTCCTGAACCTTTATGCTCTATAAAGCCTCACAATGAAGTGAGTAGAAAGAACATTAGACCCCTCACTATAGTTCATGCATCTTTTCTGAGGATTTTCAGCCACAATCATTTTTCTTCAGACACTTTTTTTAGAGGGTTGAGGATGTATAAACGTTGCACATTTCCAGAGCAAAAAGGAAATAAAAGAGAAAGTCTTAAAAAAACAAACTCAAGTTTAACTTGCAGACATAAACTCCAGCATTACTAGTTTATTAGGTCACCTTACAGTAGTTAACCACTTCGATATAAATTGTTTGAACAGTGAGGTCATGTTTTGTGAAATACATTGGATAAACAATAAATTGGCATCACTTCATACAATTCAACAACACCATAAACAACAGCCTGCGAAATGACCATAAAGATGAATGGTGACACCTCTTGAACATTAAACCCTTCATAAAGGTCGGATTTATTAGAGGGATGCTGTATTAGACTGCATTGGTTTAACTCATAAAACAGTTACTGAAGGTTTCTTTTCTCGTCTTTGTCAGCTTGTTTGGAGATCAGCCTGCATCATTGATCCGCACTCTAGTTGCTCACTAACTACCGGATGGACTATTATTACAATTTGTACACACAGGCATGGTGCCAAGATGATGTTAAGACTGCTGATTGCTTGACTTTCTTTCAGGCTTAACCATGAAGTTGATGTGTTTGATTTTGTCTAGAGACTGGTGGATATGATGGGATTTTTGAGACCAATACATATTTAAGATAGAATAGAATATATTGATTGCTAATGAGGGTTACTGATTCTGAGTGAATTTCATCAAATAACTTTCTTATAGAGTATTTAAAGAACCTTGCTTTCTGAATTAAATGTTCTGGAAGGAACGTTTTCATATCAGAACAAATCAGAAATACATGTAAACCAATTATGATAAACCTTTGGTTGATTCATATCAGTTTGATTACGTCAGCCAACCAGTATATTGGTCAAGCTTGAGTTTGGAGTAAATGCCTTTACAACTATTGCATGAATGCCATGGTGTTGTATTCACATCCTCAGGATTGAACATTAACACTTGTTGGAACGTAAAAGAAAGATTGTAAACATGATACATGCTTCACTTCAGCATGTTTAACGTTCAGTGTGAGCACGTTTGCATTAGTATTAAGCTCACGTCATGTCTCTGCCAAACACCTTACCTGTTCTGTCTTTTCCATCATAGTGGAACCCAACCACTGCTATACAGAAAATCAAATGTACCCAGAAGGCATTACCCCGACACATATACGTACAAATACACTCACAGTCTTTCATCTAACACAGCGCATATGTTCTGTGTCCACAGGTGAGAATGTTACAGTAAAGTGTATGACCCATGACACGTCATTCATTGGCCTCAACATATTGAGGACCTCTAAATTGCTCCTCCCTGCATCTTGTTACTCAGTGCTTGTAGCATTAACAACCTCTGCTCTTCATCACAGCATGTCAGGAGATTGTGTGTCAGTGTGTTTCTGTAGATGCACTCTGCGTCAGTCCCGGACTCCAGACGTTGTTCCATATTGATTTTGTTCATGGTTATTGTTTTGGTTTGAATTGGGTGCTCAACCATGTTCTTGAGTGTGCTCGCCTACCTGCATCTTAGTGTTTCTGAATGTGCATGAGCAAATAGCAGCACCACACACAAACACACACACACACACACACACACACACACACACACACACACACACACACACACACACATCTCTATTAGCAGTATAGTAGTGTTAACAGTGTTATGCCATGCATGAACCTCCCCACCTTTCCCTCATATCTATGCAAAGCTGGGGTCCTGTCAATCAGTCACCTTGGTGACACAGAGCCCCACCTCCCCAATTAGAGCTGACAGGGCAGGATTAGGAGGGGGGCGGGCCCCCGCCGACCTGCCTACGTGTCAATCACGCGCCGGGCATCCACACGCCTGTTTACTGTCAGATCCCATCTCCGTCTGTCAGACTGCACGGCAACCGTCGCCCAGGGAGGAGAGGAGGAGGGTGGGGGAAGGCGGAGAGGGGGGAGGAGGAGATCTGATCGGAATTAACTATGCTTCTCCCCACAGACCGGCCGTGCTTTTAATTCATGAAAGGGATGAGAGGAAAGTGGGAAGAGAGAGGGAGTGATAGAGGGAGGAGAGCATTTAAAACCCAGAGCAGGGCCTTCTTTAGAAGTTTTCAGAGTGATGTTTCTTCTCTCCCTGACAATCACTTTTCTTCTCGGGCTCACCCTCCCTCCTGTCTTTCTCTCTCTCTTTCAGAGGTGTGTTTCATGCCAACTTGCAGCTGCTGCGATTTATCAACAACCCTCCTTTCTCTGAAGTTATTTGACCCTTGCTTTTTTCGCACGGATATCTATTAGTGATTTTTCATGAGAGATTTAAGGTCAGTTTATGTAGTCCAGCACATGCTCATGCAATTGTGTCTCTGTTTCAGTTTGTGTCTAGGGATGAGGGTCCAGCCTACACACACCTACATTATGTGAATACATAATGCTGTCATGCTCCTCAGTCTGCTGCGTCGTAAAAGCAGTGTCATGGGTGCAGAGTTTACACAATGCTAATGTGGGTGTGTTTGCGTGTGTATTCCATTCTCTGTGCTCCCTGGTGTGTGTACATTTCGTCTTTTCCGGGGTCTCTGGTGGTGGCCTCACTTTGACCCCGGTGCCCTCACTCTAATCCTTCAGCAAATGAGGGCTGTGAGGTCTGAAGGGGGTGTTTGGGGACTGCGCGAAGCCACAGTTTTAGGATTAAGAGGGCCAGAGTGAAGGTCCTGGGGTTAGACGGGATGAAGAAGAGGAAAACAATAGGTTGTAATGGAGGACAAGAGAAGAAGAATTTCGGACTTTCTGGCCGCCAATGGTTCCCTACACCATGTTTTCCATCTTAACAGTTAGTTCAGTTTGGATGATAAAAAGGTGACGATAACTCTCCTACGTGATCATTTATAATCAAAAGTGACTCATCATTGTAAATTTCCCCGTTGTGGGCTAAATAAAGGATTATCTTATCTTATCTTCTACACAAAGTTCAGACTATTATAATTGGGTGATGTTAAAAAAAAAAAAAGGATAATTTTTTATTTCATATTTAATGTATTCTAAATTGTGGTCAGATTGTTTTGGATTTGACCTACAAACTAACAGCTGTGAATGTGCTGTGGATACCACATCATGATAAAATGTGAACGTATCGTTCCCTTGAGAAACTGGAAGACTGTACGTCATTACAGCTTTATGAGACACTAAAGGGACCCATACTTTTTATCAGCCTTATCTTACTTTGAATAAACTATCCCTCTACCAAACTCTAATATTCCCTCATAGAATTAATATATAAAAAACATGTTAGCAAACAGTGTCACCTCCAGCCGTCACACAGCAACGACATCATTAAGTTTGATCTGTTTTGGTCTCCACCAACTCCTGAAAGAAGTATCAAGCTCTTTATCTGTTAAAAGCTTCACTGTATTAACCAGATAACTACACACAGTGACTGTTTCCTGCTTGGTGCTGTGAGGGAAGTTTATTCAGGGTGTTTTTGGACCTTTTTTTTTCTTTTTTTTTTAAATCTGAAAAACCAAATTGAAGCGAGAGAAGTGAGAGTGAACCAACGTAATGAAGTTGTAGACTTCAGAATGAGCTGGAATTCACTCTCAAACCATATATGTTAAACATGTCATTTGAAACACCCATATGGTTAAAAATGGTTTCCACTGTTTCAAAGACAGACATTTATCAGACTATCATGTTTCCTTCTGATCCACATGAACATTAAAAACCTCTTCACATTTTCTTTTTATTGAAATAAATTATTTAGAAGTCTTGGTGGAGGTGTGAGCTCCCCTAGTTTCTAGTTATCTTTATTTCTGGCTATGCTGTCTCATAAATATTTCTTTTACATTTCGTCTGCACGCTCGTCAAGGTGAATTAATATTAGACAGTTTACTTTGAAAGTGCTGTTTGTCAGCTCTACTGCAAACTGCCTCTGACAGCTATACATGTGCTCTGTCGTTTCTGCTGATAGTTGTATGTTCTGTAGTTGTTGGTACCAGACGTATGTGGGTTGAACATGTTTGTGTGTGTGTGTGTGTGATTGTGTATTTGCATTAGACATGCGTTCATTGCTTGTGTCTGAGACGCAGCTCAGGTGTCTGTTGGTGTCTGCTGAACGACCTCGCTGCAGGGAACAGGCTATCAGGCTGAGAGGGAGGCTATCATGTTAATTACTTTACACACACCCCGCCAGCCAAGCGTGCAACACAACTGCTGAGCTCACACACGCAAACACACTCACACATGCGCACACACTATAAGCACATGCACGTACACACGAAATCACCCGTCTTTCTTTCATTTTGTCGTTTTTCTGTCTTCCAGCTCGCGTTGTTTGAAGGCCTTAGACATCAATTCCCTTTTGCTTTCAAGAAAGATTGTTTTATATTCTAATCAATTCAACTCCGTCCTGTGAAATTAATTGACATTCATTCAATGATTTTTAAATTCCTCCGAGGCTGTTCTTTTGTTTCAGCCTGTCAGTGAGCTGCGAGTGAGATCAGGCTAAATGTTTTGTCATCTCACACTCCAGGGTAAGCTAGCTCCAAAGCGTGAAGCCTGAGGTCAGCTTAACCTCTGCACAATCTCCTCTCTCGTCGTCTATAGCGCTCCTGAAAGAGTCGGGAAACAATACAGATTGACGATCACAAACCTTGGAAGCTCATTCTTTTTTTTTTTGGTTTGTGGCAGCCTTCATATGTCTCCTCTGGAGGCTTTTTTCAGAATCGCGTCGAGTGAGGTTTGAACGGTGTGGTCCGGCTCTCTCAGGCCAGGGAAACAGAAAAGTGCTATTGGCTGGGGCAGGCTTATGGCTTTAGTTAAATGATGCTGGCAAGCAGAGGGATTGCTTTGGGTAGTTGTCATCCATCATGATTTTAGAATGACTCAAAAGCAGCACTCTGCTTTTGGGGTTATGGTCTGGCATTCATGATTGATGTGAAGTGGATGTGTGTTGGAGGGAGGAGAGACAGAGAAACGATGTATTTGTGTGCTAGACATGAATTAAAAAAGGAAGTTGGGAAGGATTTTCACTTTTTTTTGTTTTATTAAGGGAGTGAGTGGTAGTTCCTCTGATTAAAGAGACTCTAAATCAGATACTAATGATCAAGGTAACATTTTGTGGATCCTACCATGTGGCAAAACGTCTATACCTGTTTGTCTTTGATGGTAGCTTTGTTTCCTCGCACATCTTTTCCCCATTTGAGCACCCGAGCATGCGCCTGGATGCACCCCCGTGTGTACGTTATCGTATTTCTTTAAGCTGAAGCATTTTGTCTCTTTGCCTATCTCTCTTTTCCCTTTTCCCAGGTTCAAGTCTCACCTAAGTTAATTCTTCAATTAGCGTGATCCCGATATTCAGGAGATATCATGGAGAGGGCCCCTGCCAATCGATGTCCGATTAGCAAGGCTCAGGAGCCCGGAGAACAAGGGGGGGGCGGGGGGCGGTGAGTGGGTGCTGCGGTCATTTTAGAGAGCAAGAGGTTGGGGTCCGGGGTCTTTAGTTGGAGGTGGAGGTTTAGAGGAGAGAAAATTAAAAGGGAAGGAGGGAGGAGAGGAAGATGAGAAGTGGCTAAGAAGAAAGCATTAGGGGCTTGTAAGTGGGTGGAGGTGAGGAGGGAGCACCGGGCGGTTGAGGAGGTGGGGGTGTGGATGTTAGATGCTCAATCAAGCTGTGTGAGGACAGTGTAATTAATCCATTGAAGATGTCTGATTGCAGATGACTTTGGGAATACCAGAGTGGTGGCTGCATGGGCCTGGGGGGGTCGAAAAGGGAGGAGGAGGGCAGGAGCAAGATGGATGCAAGGATGCAGGGAGTGGAAAAGCGGAAGGGCAAACAGAGGGAGCGAGTGAGATTAATTGAGACACGGGAGATACAGTACCTTTTAAATGAGAAGGATGAGTTTCTGTGACAATGTAGAAAAAGGGAAAAAAAGGAAAAAAAAACAAAGAATTGATCGTGTCAGGGTGAGGTCGGACCATCACTCATTGCACTGTAGAGATTAAGACCTCCACCAGATGTCACATGTATGTAAAGAAAAGAACCACGCAGCTACCAACTCATCCCTTGTGTTTCTCACTGCTGAAACACTCTTCTCAGACAAATGAGGGTCTATCCTGTTCTAATGCTAATATGCTTTTAAGGCACTATTAGCCGGCAGAGTTTTTGCTTGTATTTAATGGACTATTAATTTGTTCAAATGCATTTTGTCTGTGCGGCAGAAGCACAGAGCCGGCCTGGCTTTAGCTCCCGAATGCTCCATGATTTACTTACCCACAGCTATTTGGAAGATAAGCCTTTATAATCGAATTGAATTTGATAAAGAAGAGTGATCATCAGAGTATAAGGGCGAGTACTCATCATACTGATACGGTGAATTTGTTCTGTCATGAATGAAGATTTTTTTTCCCCCCCACTCGTATCTAAATATGTTTTATGCTGCACTCACTTTTTTTTTATTATTTTATTATTTTACAAAGAAAATCCGTCTTTTATCAGAAAAAACTGACAGTATATTCTGGCAGATATTCTCAAGGTGTTGCTGTCCCCTCATGCAGGTGGAAAACGCTGACTAAAGTTGAATCCTCTAAATGTTTTTGACTTCTTTTGTGACGGTGGAAAACAGACTGGATTTTGACAAGTTTGAGAGACACTTTTGCTGTCTTGACTTTTCAAGTGCAATGGTTTCACACTGCTGTTCAAACAGTGCCGTCTGTAACTTTCAGGACAGTGACTTGTTTTGGCTCTGTTGTTTTTAAACATTTGTTTATGTTTCATTCATATCTCGTGTCGTGGTTCTATGGCTTTGGATTGATCTACTAATAAGAAATCTTGGTATTTTGCCTCTTCAACACAGGCCCTTTATTAAACCTATTTAATGCAACAAATTGGATTTAAAAGAAGCAATTACTCTCTCATTAAACCTGCTTTTAACTGTCATTTGAGTGTTTACCTTCACCTCAAACAAATTAAAAAAAACAAAAAACACATGTTAACATTTTTGCTGCCTAATCCTTAACAGTCAATCTTTCAGCGTGTACAGCTCATAGACCTCAACTTACACTGTACTGTAGTTGGGGGCAGCTTCACATTGTGTTGCTTTCAGGGATTGTTGCTTTCTGTCAAGTCTTCAGCTAGTGATTATAACACATCATCAATTGGATTACAGCTAGAACAGAAAACTTCTAAACTTCCCTCCCCTCTAGGTATTATTTTTTGCTCCATTGCCACATCGACAGCTTGATATATCATACTTCTGTATTGTGATGTTTTGATATAGTTAGGACCACTTTTCTATCTGAGATACAGTTTGAAGCAGACTTGCTGGAAGTCTAAAAGCAGCAGGTCAGCACTTGAGCCCAATTTGTGATATCATTTGTTTAGTAAAAAAGCGTAATATAGTCATTATTTACATGCTACGTGTTGAAACATTATACCGTCTCCTTGCCGATGTCGTCTGATAACGATAAGGTAGCATAAGAAAATACATTTCTCAGCCTGTTTGGAGAAGCTCATGCAAACCAAAAGAGTACATGTCGTCGCCTTCTCTCTCTTTCCTTCTTATATTCAATTAAAGAAGGAATTTCATTCAATAATTCATGTAAAAAATGCAACGTCTAATACATTCAATGAATAATTGAAAGTGAACATGATACTATTTAATGGGACGCTTTTTATGTATCTGCATGGTCAAGGCTTGTGTTTATTAAAATCGTCATGGCAACAGAGAGGGAGCTGGCTTTTACACCTACTTGGCAACCTCTGACCTGTTTGCCCATATCTCTACATGTACATCTTTAAAACGCTGCCATTTAATTTAATTTATAATTAACCTCTAATTGGTCCACATGACATTATAATGTGAGGTGATTCTAACAGAATAATGGTGAATCAGTGTCAGTGCAAATACCTGTCAGTCATTTGTTCAACATGAAATGCTTGTTTGTGAGAATGTATGTTTTTATTTGTTTTCTTCTGTCATTTATAATAGACGGCTCTGTTCTTTTCTTAAAGACATATAAGCTTTACAAACCCGTCAACACCGTAATGGTGTAGCTGTTATGTATGACTTAAGACTTTCTGATTTCAAAGTGAGACTGGTGGTGAGGCTCATGGGGTGTCTGATTTAAATAAGGAGAAAGGAAAGGGGGCAACGTAGAAATTAGTAAACAGAAAGATGACAGACTGCGATAGAGTGATTGGCTGCAAAGGAAATCGTCCAGAGTGAATAAAAAACGGTGACAGGTTTTGGCCGTGTAGAGGGAGAAACGTACCAGACAGACTCGCGGTGAGAGCGAGAGACAGGCAGAGACAGACAGGGCGAGAGATAGACAGTGACAGAGGGAGAGATAGACGAGCTGTGTGAGGATGCAGAGAGTGTCCCCCTCTCTCGGCTGCTGCCAGAGGCAAACAGACAGCCTCTTTGCTGGTGGAATGCTAATGCAACAAGCTGCTCCTCTCTTGTCTTCTCTCCCGTCTTTACCTTTCTTCTTCTTTAACTCTCCTCTGTGCACCAAGTTTAGAGACTATAGACACAAGACTTTGATAATGGAGAGCCTGACGCTTTTATATTATTTGCACTTTGCATATCAGGCGCAGTCAGTGTGTCACTTTTTGAAAATGATGACTTTAATGGGGTATAAGATGTGTGTGTGAGTGTGTCTGCGTTGAGGTGAATCTTAGATGAGTTATTATTTGACCTCTTTCCTCAACCTCACCCCCTCGCAGAGTCTTACACCAACATCATGTTTGTCTGCAGCTCAGTAGCCATGGCTACTGCCGGGGCCCGTGGGGGGTCGCCGTGTCAGGGGGCCAATCACAGGTCAGTCAGGTGACCTTTCTCTGTCTGTGTCACAGTCGGCTGACCTCTGACCCCCCCCCCCCCCCCCCCCCCGCCCGATAGAGAGACAAAGCAGTTGTTCGGGGACGATAAATGCGTCCTGGCTTTATCGTCTGGGCAGGTTGTTAACTTCCATCATTTAAGACATTCACGGCACATCACACAGAGAAATGCCCTGCGACGAGAAGGGGATGCTTATTTTTCCTGCTGTGGCGACAGTCATCAGTTCTCAACTTCAGGCAGGACGTAACCTTGAGTGGAGCAGGCCAACTGAGCGCCCCCCCCCTCCCACTTCCCCATCCCCATCCCCGTCCCCACCCTCCACGCACACACACACACACGCATTTACACACCCATACGCCCAGTCTGTCTGCGATCCTGTCTATCGGCACAGAGATGGCAGCTTCTGAGAAATGGTGGCACACTCTGAAGTCTGATCCATTTAGATAGAGGCAAGGTTCTCTCCCTGTGTGCACACACACACACGAGCACACTCGTGCTTAACACACACCAAGCGACAAACAAACACACTAACCTGAGTGTGCACGGACAAAAAGAAACTGAAACAGATCTCTCCTCCCTTCCACACACACTCGGCAGTCTCTTGACATGCACTTGCTTGGTTGACAAGTCATCTCAGATAAGCATGAGTGACAGGTCGGGAGTGTTGACTTCTAGTCTGTAGAACACTCGAGTAGATATCGCCACCTTATGATTATTGTGTAGTATTTACTTATTGAGATTGCTATTATTGTCTTCTAAAATAACAGCAATCCATTTCTAACAGATGTGGCCCAGATGCATTTTTTTCTGTCCTGCTCTTCCTGTAAGGTTCATCTTGTATCAGGAATTACTTTTGAAAGACTCCTTGTCTTTTCATTCGTGTTGTTAATTTTCCTGCCACCTTTTCTATCTCTGTTCAAACATATTGCACTTGCTCCGTCATCTAGAGAGAATCTTGTCAGTTTTTTGGCAGCAGATGTATGTTCAAACTATATTTTCCAGGCTGTGTATATGTGCTCGTTTACACTCCCTCCCTCAGCTCCCTCTATGCCCGGGCCTCCCCGTGCTCCATTCCTCTATTTTCTTATCTTCTTTCTTCTCCTTCTTGCTCCTTTATGTCATTGCCAGATCTCTCCTGTCTGCTCCTCTCTGTCTTCTCCTCCTCCCTCCCTTCTCCCTCTCCCTGTTTCTTTTCACACACCCTCTTCTCTCTCTATCAGTCTCTCTATTCTGTGACTGCTCTGGCTGGTCCCCCTGTGGCACACCGTGTCGTGTCCCTAATTTATTTATAATTAGTGCTCTTTGTCGGGATGCGCGGGGAATGTTAAAGTACACGCCACCTCGCTCTGGGTACAAATGGGAGCCGGTGTTCCTCCATCCTTCCCCTCCCGCCCCTGACTGCCCAGCAGACACGGCCGCTGGGATGGACAGACTTTACATCCTGAAAACCTGGACGCCACAGACTCTAAAAAATTATAACGACTCCACAGAGGAGAGAACGTCTCCATCTTATCAAGCCATTTGGTTCTTTAACTGAGCCCTAAAGCGAGTATTTTGTCTGAACAAGTTAGTGCAGATCACTTTGTAATTAGTCTCCTAACAATTTTTCCAGAAGTCAGTGTCTGTATTAAAAGCAAAGAAGGCACTGTTCTATACGAAAACAAATTAGAAAATCAACTTGAGTTTGAAAAGAATACTAATAAAAAGTGGTTAAACGTTGTTCCTCTTGCAGATTTTTCCATCTGTTTTAAGTAAAGCTGTTTAGGCATGACATATAAAGAAGAAGTGGCAGACAAAGTTACCTGAGACCAACGCTGTACAGACAATTTTTGCCTTTATTTCAATGCTACATGTAGTCCCACTCATTCTCAGTATCAACAAAAGATCGGAGAAGATCTTAGTGGTGAACAGAAAACATCATGAAGCAATCTCGTTATGTTGCATGGAGATCCCACCAGTCTCATCCATGGTTGTGCGCCGGTCGATATAGATTTCACCACCCCCTCCTGCTCCCTCGTGCTGAATTTTCCTAAACAATTTCAGCTGCGTCCTCCCATCAGCTCACCCTGATTTCATTCAATAGCGGGCTGGAAAACGAAAAAGCTTAGGGTAAAGTCGCAGTGAAAGATTCAGCTGTCTGCGTTCACATACGCAGCTCACCCCGAACATTTCAGGAGTGAAAGCACTTACTTTAAGAACAAAATGACTTGATAATATTGAGAGTCTGAGCCTTGAGTGACACCTGCTGGGATTCGGATACACATTGTCAGCGTGCTCACCTGTGCAACGCCTGAATGCAAAGCAGAACAACAAGACAGGACAACATGTAATCTGAAAGTGTAATTTATTTAACATCCTGTTGAATTTTAATGGCCATCACTTGTAAAGTTGAGTTGTTTTGGGGGTTTGGGCTGCAGAAAAAAATGATATTTATTTATCACATTGCATTAATGTCAACTCTGTCTTTACACATGACGTACATGACCAGGGATGACGGCGCTGACAGGCCACGCTGCGTGTGTGTGTGTGTGTGTGTGTGTGTGTGTGATCAGCTAGGAAGAGCTTTTGTCCTTGGGCTGAGAGGGCACCTGGCTCCTCTTCCCGTCCTTGTGATCTCTCTGTTCCCTCTCTCTCGTGCCGCTCTATCCCCTCTCTATCTGTCTCTTCCTCTCTTCTCTCAGCCCCGATCCCTTCATCCCCCCTTCCCGCGCGCTCTCCCTCTCCTCCGCCGAAGGCGATGCCGTCCTGCAGGCTTTGATCAGGGGGCCAGGGAGGAGAGAGGAAGTGGGTCAGAAAGTTGTGCTGGAGAGACTGCAGGAGAACAAGGCTGGAATATCGAGTAGGTGAGGATGGGAGAGAGAGGGGGGGGGGGGGGGGGAGATGGGGTAATCTAGTGAGAAGTGATAGAGTGAGAAAGGGGGAGATAGTGTGGGGAAAAAGATGAGGGAGGGAGTTGGTAAAGAAGAAAAAACGGGAAAGGGAGGAGGGGGGTGAAATGGGGCAACTGTGAGAGGTAGAGGGAGGGGAGGGGTGCCTGAACTAAACGAGTAGAAGGAGATAAAAAGAAAATGAAGAGAGCAACAGGAGGAGATAGAGGAGAAGGACGTGGGAAAGGAGAGGTGTCTTCAACATACTGAGAGGAAAAAAAGACAACACATTTGTCTTGAACGTGATGCTCAGCATTTTAACAGCAGGTTGGAGGATAAGGCCCTGTTTTAACTAATCTACCCAGTGCAGGACAGATACTCCAGCCTACTGAACTACTGTGTGTGTGTGTGTTTGCGTAGGCCTTTCTGTGTACGTGTGTGCCTTTGTATCCTGGCTATACAGCGCTTGACTGTGGCTCTTTGTGTTTTTTTTTTTTAAAGGATCATTAAGATGCATGGTTTATTAATATTCAGATCAAACCATTAATATTCGCCAAGTGTTTCAGCTCTCCTTGTGTCGTCAGCTCACCTGGGACTGGGGAGGGCAGAGGGGGAAGAATGGTGGGGGAGGATGTGGAGGAGGAGGGGGGGGGGGGGGGGGGCAAAAAAAATTAGGAATGATTTAGAGGGACTTGTGGAGAGGAGGGGAGCAGAAGGTACAGTGGAGGTGGTGGAGGTCCTGTGAGGGGTCGGGTGTATTGTGATAGACAATCTGGCCATGAGGGGCTCATGGGGCAGGGAGGGGGTGGTTGTGGAAGGTTGTGGGACCACCAGTGGGACTGTGAGGTGAGAGGGGTGAGGGATTTTAGTGGGAAGCAGTGGAGCAGAGGGGTTTGGTTCTGGAGTAATTGGGCCAATGGGAGAGTAACCATAAACACACACACACACACACACACACACACACACACACACACACACACACACACACACACTCACACACTCACACACATGTAAAAATAAACTCCTATGTACATATGCACATGCACACAGTTTGTGCACATGCACAGTCAAACAAGAAAAAAAACATACATATTACAAACTTTAACTTAATTATTAACATAAATCAAATGTAGTCATGTTAGCTGCTATATATATATAATTAAGTGGCTTACTAAATAACAAAATGTATTGGATTAATGTGAGCACAAATATCTGACACTTATTTTATGTTTGATAACTGACTTGTACATTAATCAGTTATTCAAAATTAAATGTTTCATGTTTTCTGTCGCCCTAACAAATCAGTGACTCAGTCTTTCAGTTCTTTTGACAACCATAAAAATACATGCACATCATTGCTTCCTGTGTGCATACATAACCCCCCCCCCCCCCCCCCCCCCCCCCACCTCACACACACAAACACACACACACTGAAATCCACACACACACACACAGCAAGCACTCAAGTCAGCCACAGATACACTCAGGCATGCACAAAAGCGGACAGCAAATTAAAGTGGTAATTACTTTTAAGCCCAGAAAGGTGAAGGATTGTATGGCAGGGAGCAATGGGTCACTGTTGAATAGAGAATAGCGGAGCAGGCAGACACTGCGAAAGGCAGATATGCATCTCAATGAAATATGGAGGAGCACACTCAACAAAAGGCGGAATGGCTCCTTAATGGCCACATGCCCTCAAAGAATTTATTGTGTGATAGATTTGGAATATTATCTACTCGATGGCAGTTATCTTTAACACCCTTTTATACTTATCTACTGTGTGAGCTGCTGGGGGGGGGGGGGTTGTGTGTGTGTGTGTGTGTGTGTGTGTGTGTGTGTGTGTGTGTGTGTGTGTGTGTGTGTGGGGGTGTGTGTGTGTGTGTGGGGGGGGGGTGTTGCATTCTGTTCTGTGGTGCTTAATTTTTGAACCTGGAGAAGTTTTCTGTTTATTCATTGTGTTGACTCTCATCAATGGTATTCATATTATTTTAAATCATTTAAACAGATCCTGATCAAGGTGAGGGTTCTGCCTGATTTGAAGTTTTTTTTATTTTTTTTATCCAACTTTACGTCCTAGTACAAAATAAACTAAAACAATACTGGGTCCTAAATAAAGAGTTGGAATAAACCATTTTACTTAATTTGGTGAGGGCTGATGGGTTCCCTTGCCTCAAACTTAATGGGGAATTTGTTAGATATCTGGATTGATCTGAGGTTAGTTAATAGTTTGTTTAGTTCATTTATGTCCATAAATATCCCACTTGTTGACTTTGAAGATTATACATGTCTAAAAAAGATTGTTTGCTAACATAGATAAAGAGAGGAGAAGAGAGTCTCTGATTTGCAACAGTGAAGATGTTTTTCTTACAGCCTCACCTTGGCTTTTAACTTTTGCACCAAGGCTTCAAAAGTCATTCAATTCATGGCTATTGTGGGAAATAATTTTTCTGGACAAAACATGTCAGTATTGTAAACTTTTATCAAATCAAATCAAATCAAGTTTATTTGTATAGCACATTTAAAAACAGCTTCATCTGACCAAAGTGCTTTACAGGCAATGCGTAAAAGCAAGAAATAAAAAAAAGAATCTATACATATGCACATACATACATATATACACATAATACACACACACAAACATATATATATATATGCATATACATATATACATGCAGCATACATACATATCACAAACACATACATACCCTCATACCTACATGTACATACATACATACAGATACATACCTAAGCTAAATATATGGGGTCTGTTTCAACTTGTTTTAAATGCCAGGGAAAAGAGTTGAGTTTTGAGTTTTGATTTGAATGGATTTAAGTTGATTTGTCTGATGGAGGGAGGCAGTTGATTCCACTGACGGGGGCCAGCCACTGAGAAGGCACGGTCGCCTCTGAGTTTTCGTTGAGCTCGAGGGACTACAAGGAGCGACTGTTCCGAGGACCTAAGTGGGCGTGATGGGGTGTAGGGGGTTACAAGTTCTGTTAAATACGGGGGGGGGCTAGACCATGCAGTGACTTAAAAACAAGTAATACAATTTTAAAATGGACTCTAAGATCTACAGGGAGCCAGTGAAGGGAGGCGAGTACAGGGGTGATGTGCTCTTGCTTGCGTGTACCTGTTAAAAATCTTGCAGCGGCGTTCTGGACGTACTGTAGCCGTGAGACGGAGGACTGACTGACTCCCATATAGAGGGAGTTGCAGGAATAAGCTTTTCTGATTATTATGATCCATGATACATGTTGTGAAATGTTTATATTTAGTGTAGTTTATTTTATTGGGACTATTCCATACATGCAACTTAATTGTCATTCACCTCACAGACACGGTCTCTTTTAGCCTCAAAGGTTCTGCCAGTTTGATCTGTGTTTACCTGCTGCTGAAACAGAAAGAAGTCTGCTGTAGTTCAGGAGGCAAAAAGTAAACATAAAACTGCCACATGACTGGAGTTCAATGTGTTGCTTAAAGTTCTCAGTTTTTTAGTCATTGGACACAAATGACCCCCCCCCTCCCCCACCCCAAATAAAAAAAAAACATACTAGCTGTAAACCATATTTCATGGTCTGTCTGTGTTGTCACCTGTGCCTCTCTGTGTCATTCTCACAGTGAAACACAAGATCATTAAATCAAACTTTACAATTAAAGTCTTGTTAGTAAATCATCTACGTCAGAGTATGCACATTTTGCACGTAAAATCTTCATGATTGGCTTGACCCTACCTGAGAATCATTGTTTCTTATTCAGATATGAACATTATGCTCAACCACAATAATCCGTGCATGGTTCAAACCAAACAAGGATTCACCATTCATCCTTTAGAGCAGGGGTTCCCAAACTTTTCAGGTCGTGACCCTCAAAATAAGGGTGACAGAAACTGGGGACCCCACACTGGTCTTTAAGGTGGTTAGTTAGGTATATAACGTAGCCACGCACACACTAATAAACCTATCCAAAAACTAGGAACACAAAATAACACAACAGCCTAAAAGAATTAAAAATGTAATTTCCATTTCACTTAATGATACTGTCTTATGTGACATTGGACTACTTTTTGTATATTTACAAAAATGGTAAAAAGATACATTTATGCACTTTTAATTTTTTTATGGAAGGCATCTCACGACCCCCCTCTTGGTGGCTGGCGACCCACCTTGGGGTCCTGACCCCCACTTTGGGAACCACTGCTTTAGAGCATAGTTTCATTAGACGCCAACTTTAAGTCGCATGAAAGATACTTGTACTTCAGTAAATTCTTTCATGCTACTTTATATACTTTATTCCACTATTTTCACGAGTAAATATGAAAGTACATTTTCCCCAATTACTAATATAATAAAGTTGAATTCTGCTGCTGACGTTACCTTTAAGTTTCATTCAGATTTCAATTAAAGGTCTTTCATATTATTAATATGTTTTGTGTTGTCATGTACCTTGTTTAACAAGAGGATGTGAATGGTTCTTGGCCTGTTTAAACAGCTTTTCTGAAAAAAAAGAAAAGAAAAAAAAAAGCAGTGTTCTGTCACATCCTCGAACTGACCACAGCCGATAGCGTGTGTAGACAGGCGGAGAAACAAGGCCAGACACATGGGTGTGACTGTCTCGCTGACTGCAACAGCAGTCACATGCTATTCCACATGCAAGTGCACAAACACGGGCGCTCGCAAACAAACACTTTTATCTACGCACTAGATTCGATTACGTTTCTCATTCATCAGTTTGTGTTAATTCTGCAGCCTGAGGTTGAAGATTTGTCACTTCCAGGAGCACCCTGATTTGTGAAGGGAACACCTGTAATGCTGCTCCGCGAGGCAAGCCTCCGGTCCTAAACTCAGCCTGTGAGGGCTCTAACACTCACTGACACACACACACACACACACACACACACACACACACACACACACACACACACACACACACACACAGAGTCAGATATTCCCTGCCAGTCTCCTTCAAGGACGCCTGGGGAAGACTTGGAGGACAAAATCACACACTCCCTCTCCCAGTGTCTCAGTTGCACTGCACTTCTAATGCAGACAGAAAGCCTCCTCCAAAGAGAATACAGGCTCACACAACGTCTCTCCTGCACACACACACACACACACACACACTTACACTTACACACACTTAAACACACAAACATCCTAAAAGGCTCTTCCACCTTCACGTCCATGTGAGAAAGCAGGACATTTTCAGTCTATGTTGTGTCTCTTATTGTCCCTTTCTCTCCTGCTCTCAGCTGTTTAGAACTATTGAGTGTGTGTGTGTGTGTTGATGTGTGTGTGTCTGAAGTAGAGAGGGGGGCTCACTGGGACTCTTTGACGACCTCATTCACTCCCCTTTCCCCCCCCCCCCCCCCACTTGGACCCGCCATGGCTGACATATCCAACAATGAGGCGGGAGGGTGGGAGTTAGACAAAAAAACACACTGAATGCGTCTTCATTTGCCTGAACTTTTCACACGTCTTTTTCTCTTTTGTTGCCGGCCGCCCGTTCTCTACAGTCCTACGAGCCGCTCGGCCAGTTTCCGCTGGCAAAAGAGCCAACCAACACTTTTCCTCCCCGCTCCACCCCACCTTCTCCTCTGTCACCCCCCCCTTCCCCTCCCCTCTCCACCATGTTAAGCCCATTTTTAGCTTGACATAATCTGAAATGGTACTTAAGTGAATTTATGTCTACCTCAGTGCATTAACTTCTGCTATTTCCTCCTTTATGTTGCTGTTTTTTTTTTTTTTTGTGGCGGGTGCAACGACGAGGAGCAGGCGTAAGGGAGGGAGGGAGTGAAGAGATTTGAAACTCAGACCACGGAGTAGACAGCCTATCAGTATTCAGTAGAGAAAGTGAGTGATGGAGGGAGAGAGAGAGACAGAGAGAGAGAGAGAGAGAGAGAGAAAAAGGAGGAGGGGGTGATGTATCAATATTCTGAGTAGTGTTTGAGGGCATGGGGAACGAACAGAGGAGGGGGGGGGGTCTGTGGGGGAGAGAGAGTACTTGAGTGAGTCTCTGAGTGTGATTATTTGTTCACATTTACGCTGGCATGTGTGTGCGTATGTGTTGTTTGCCTCTGTGGTAGTGGTTGTGTGTCTTATCACATGTTGGCATACAGTCAGAGGAGGAATGTCTGTTACTGTGTTTACAAGAATCTGAACTAACGTGTCATTTTGAGATACTTTTAATTGAATAGAGTATTTAATGCTACATAACAGAGTCTGGACGCAGCCGGCCCAGACAGGTTTACTTTATCCGTGTTAGATGTGTCAGTCCATTTATTTGATAACGGCCAATCAGGCTCATTTAAGGCCCCCATCTGCAGGAGTTTAGGACCTGTAAAAAAAAATCTTCAACAATGTAAGATGGCTCTTTTAATACCCTGTTTGATAAAAAGCTTTTGAAGAGTAGCAACTCAGCCCGTAGAATTATCATTTTAGTTTCAGTTTTAAAGGTGAACTGTGAATCTTTTTGTCAACAACAAAAGTTATGCTGACACCGCTGTTATTGATCAGAACACATTGTGCCCTTTAAATCTGACACACTTTGATTCATCTCATTCCCTTATTAATGAAAATGTGCAAAGCAGATTTTTTAAATATTTGTAATACTAATAATAGTAGCCCTTTATGTGCCCTTTATGTGCTTTAATGGTTATGGGTGGAATGTTTTATTAAATATATCTGCAATTTGTACTAAAGAACACCCTAAAACTAAAACTTCAAGATTAGTGAACATATCAAATAAGTACATAAACAAGATGCCACCAGTCACATTGTTTGTTCTAACTGCAGTATTAGTTTAGTTATTAGATTTGTTTTCTCTAAACGTTGATGTCAGCTTACCGGTAGGTTAATTTGGACGGGATAAAAGTAGATTTACACTTTTTCTTTTTTTTTTTTTTACAAATGAAGGAAATAAACGATGAAAAGAAGAGAAGTATTATCGCCTAATCATTTTTGTAAAAGTTTGGAAAGACCACCTGACAATCAGACTCAGGCCTCCTTTGTAATGTCGGGGGGGGGGGGTTAAAAAGCACTGATACTGTTAGTGTCAATTTAGAGGTCAATGTGAAATGTGTCGGGGTTTTCAAATTGTTGGACACAATTTTTTTTCTCGCAAAGTGAAATACAAAATTCAATGTTGCAACGAGGTTTCACTTACGGTTAGGTTTAAGTCAGTCTGCAGGAATTAATATTCGTCAGTTTGATGTCATAAACAAGCAAGTGATTGTTTGTACATGTGTGTGTTTGCACGGGACAAGAGTCACAGTTTACAAGCCATGTGGATGTGATGGAATCTCCCTCTTGTTTCAGTCATCCCTTCCCTCACTCTCTCCCTCTCTCTCTCTTTTACTCCGGCTGCTAATCAGCATTTGAAAGGCAGCTTTGACACTGAGAAAGAAAGTGGTGTGTCGAGGGGGGTAGAGGGGGTGTTGAGGCGAGGTGGGGGTAAACGCAAGCATGAGACACCGCGAGTTAGGGAGGGAGAGCTGGAGAGAGAATGAGGCGAAGGGGCTGTACAAGCATGCCTTTTATATTTACTAGTGACTGAGAGAGAGAGAAGGAGAGAGAGAGAGAGGAAGCAGCTGAAGGCAGAGACAACTGGTGTGCACGGCTTTCCCAAGAGGAAATGAAAAGAAAAAAGCACAGCGAGGAGAGTGAATGAGTGAGCGGGAGAGAGGAAGGGTGGGAGGGAGCATGCCGGCTGAAGAGAGAGAGAGAGAAATAGAGAGAGAGCAGGACGGAGAGAAAGAGAGAGAGCGAGAAAGAGATTCTCACACTGGCTGTGTCCTAATCCGAGTCCATCTCCAAGAAGCAACAGAGCAGAGTGTTGCTGAAGTGAGTCTGAGAGCCAGGGAGAGCTACATCAGCTAGCGCGCACACACAACACGCACACACACTCTCTCTCTCTCTCTCTCTGTCTCTCTCCCCCTCTCTTACTCTGTCTCTCTCTTTCACACACACTCTCTTTTTTTTGCAAACGGGAGTCCACACGATGTGTCCGGCTGCACTGCCACAGCTTTTGTGAAAGTGAGGGGACCGACGCTGCCCCCCCATCCCATCCTCCCTTTGGCTCACACACACAGTGTTTGTTTGCTGTGTTTAAGCCCGAGGTGCTGCTGGTGGAGTTGGTGGTGGTGGGGAGGGGGCACTGCCAGGGCAGAGCAAGGGGCTCCGGAGTAGAAGAGGCGGAGGAGAGGAAGAGAAAGAGGAGAGGAAGAAGAAGAAGAAGAAGAAGAGAGACAAAGTGGATCAGATCAACAGCAGCAGACTGATCGCTGGAAATGCCCGTCAGGTGAGTTGATAATGGATCTAACAACTTACACACACACATGCACGAGTATACACTCACTTTCCCACACACATGCTTCATTTCCACGCACACACACAGTTGTAAAGTTCTAAAGTCAGATTTTGTCTGATTTCTGCATGTAGTTTTAAATTGATGGTTTCTGATAGGTCAGTGATATCTTTTTAAATCTTTTTTATTAATGCGTGAAAGAGGACTTTTTAACTTTACACCCGAGGTGTCTTCTTTTTTCTCTGATATTTAATATCAGCATTTGAGCATCAACGATTAACTTTAGGATGTGATAGATTACACAATTTAAATTATGAGCCCTTACGCAAATAGCAGAAGGTTGTAGAATTTATTTAGTAAAAGAGTCAAATCAGTGAACGGCAGAAAAAGAATGAAAAGTTTTATATTTAAATGAACCTTTCTTTTGCTTTCCTGATGTCATCTTTTACTGTGTGAAAGCTTGTTTGAATGAACAATTGATAACAGAACATGTAAATATAAGTGTGCATATATGAGCACCAAATGCACAGTTTTGTAATTGAATTTAAAACAGTTTATATTAACAATTCATTCAATCAGATGTCTAGACTAAATGTTGAAAGACTCAAAGGGCTTTTTGCATTTCATCAATTTATTGTAACTGATGGACTAATTCACTGCGGATTATTTCAATCCTTGCTTTTACGATTATCCAAATAATTGTCTGTTTATGTTCTGTGCTGAATGGCTGCAATAATAATTACCAAAACACTTTCTGATAAAAATGTGTGTGTGCTTAAGTTTGAGCTACAGAAGCAAGTGTGAGAGAGAGCGAGAGCGCGGCTGCATGTCCGTCTCAACCTGCAAAGGCAGAATTGGTCACAGTTTACTGGCTTTGCAACATTCACTGCCTTCAGGGTGTTTGCAGCAGGTGGTCCAAAAATTGGGAGAATGAGTGTGACAAACGCACAGTGTTCACTGCTGCTGTGCGGTAAATAATAACATCAACCATCACGAACTGATTTCTGATTTTTTTTTTTTTTGTGATGAAAGGCAGTTTTTTTTTTTGATAGTTAGAGTCTCTTACTTTCTGTAAAAGTCAGACTCTTAAAGAAGCCGAGCACTGATTTAACATTTTTTTTATATGCATGGGTGTGCAAAAATGTGTGTCTAGATTCCTGCAAGATTCCCTTTTTGTGTTTGCACATGTGTCTGTCCATATGCCCATATTTGTGCTTTTGTCATACCCTCCTTGAATATTTATCCAGAATCTGAGTTGTTTGTTTTGTATAAATACTGCTGTGTTTGGTACCCGGCCCAGCAGCATCATTTGCACACACACCTGCAGAGAAAGCAGGTGCTCGAGATAAATTCAAAGCAAATAACTACCTGCAGCACAGATTCACTCTTTCAGGTGTCAGGACGAGGTGTCAAAGTGGTGCGATAAGTAAAAAAGAGTAATGTGCTCTTATGTGATCTGACATTCACTGCAAAAAAAAGCAGTATTTTGTTTCACTTTTTCAGGATTTAACATTTTTATAGAAGCGATATATCTACTTTTCAGTCGGTATTCCTGCTTTGGAGATTGAAAACAGCAGCAATAAATGTATGTAGAAGCGCTGACACGAAACAGCTTGAGACCGTGTCATCACACGTACGTGGTACAGTTTATACCCCGGACCACTGAGCCTCTAAGCTACTCCATCCGTTTCAGCTCTGGCATGTGCAGGGCTCTTTGGTCGTGACCTCGCTTCAGGCCTTTTATATTAGACCCAGATGCAAGATTCTTCTTTGGCTTTTGGGTTTAAGGAGCTGCGGTTCATACCAGCGGGCGACTGTGTGACAGACTCTGAATTGGATGACTTTGTGCAAGTGAAATTGTTGGCAAGAAAGTGCTCTGTTTGAAGACGGCAGACAAAAAGTAAAGCTAAAAAAATGTTTAATATAAGGTAGCTGTTTTTTTTTCTCAAGGGCAGGCAGATGAACCTGTTTTTATATTTTCGGTGCAGGTGTGTATTTCTGATGATCTTGCACGGTAACATCTGGTTTTCTTCGCAAGTTAAGAGTTCTTTTACATAAACACTACTCTCACACGAACAGATAGAGGTGATATCAGTCATTTTCAAGTTATTTCAGTTGGAAGACTGAATCACTTTTCGTGCCTCTCTGATATCGTCGCAGGTAGACAGCTACCTGACCACTTCCGCTACCTTTGCTTCTCTTGATATTTTCTATCTCTTTCTATTGCTCCCTTACACACACACACACACACACACACACACACACACACACACACACACACACACACACACACACACACACACACACACACACACACACACACACACACACACTAAGGTGGTCAGTGTCTGCTGTGTTGACAGACAGCAGCTCACACACGCCTTGCTCTCTCTGGCTGTGCCTGCCTGAGTGTGTGTGTGTGTGTGTGTGTGTGTGTGTGTGTGTGTGTGTGTCTGTGTATGTGAGGAGCATTGACAGACAGTGTGTGGGTCTGTGACAGAGGGTGTCAGCGTGGTGTCAGGGAGATGTGTTTAGTGTCACACTCTGCTGACCTGATCTCCGCTCGGACTGTCCGCTCCGGCCCCGCTGTGGCTCCTTACATAACCCCTGCTGTCATTCACACACCGGCCTAAAGGGATCCTCACACTCACACTCATACACACACACACAGTAACTTAGTGACGTGCACAAGATGTGAAGGCATCCAAAGTCACAGTCTAATGCAAGATCAGGTGCTAAACTCTCATCATCATCTCTTTCGTTAACTTATTTATGCCACGACGAAAAGGAAAAGTTAACACTAAATGTGAAAATATTTAAACAAAGCACGGAGCTTCCAGCAGTGTGTGGGAATCCAGTCCGAGGCCTGCGGGGATCAGGGTGTCCCCATGGTGCAGCGAGACACCTACACAACTTGTGCAACGCTTATGAAGAGTTTGACTGTGCTCTGAACTCTGACTTTTGCACCCTGCTAATTGATGTGTCTGTATTAGCATGTGGACATCGCTGTGCAGAATGAGTTTACTTTCAAGTCCAAGCACACACTTGCATCTGTGTGTGTGTGTGTGTGTGTTGGAGAGAGTGAGTGACCCTGTGTACTGTGCTTTGGCCTGTGGTTATTTGGAGGTCAGGGCTGATGTGGTCTCTGCCTGCAGGAGTGGATTTACCATCTTTTGCCTTATAGAGAGAAACCTGCATCCACTTAGCCGACTCTTTCACACTCGGAGAGAGAACTTTCCATTTATTTATATTTTTACCTTTTTCTGTTTGTTCAACACAAATAACTTTATAAAATTTGAAAAAAAAAAAAAACATTTGAAAAGTAACGTGACTATTTTGAGAATCCTCCCTGAGAAGCGTTTTTGATTGACCTCCCCGTTTGATCCTCTTCCCTCCTTTAGCCTTGTCTGACTTAGAGGTCGGAGTATTTAACCTCAGAGTTTACAGCAGCTGTTGAACTTGTTCTGTTTTGTTGGCTCAGGGTTTTGTCTTTTAGGCATAGATATCATCAAGGTCAGGGATGGTTCATGACGGACTTAACATTTGTATTATTTATTTCTATTATTGCTGTTTTGATTCTTCAAATGTTCTACTTCAGATATTATTTCACTCGAACTTAAAGTTTATATTTTGGTTGTTTTGGTGAGTTATTTTACTGATGAACTCTTTAAATTACAGGACACATTTGATCCATATCATGCTATCATATCGTCTCAGTGTCCAGTTTTACTTGTCAGTGCTGGCACCAGGTAAAGTGGTTCTTTGTCAAATCATCTAAGTTGTCTAGTAATTTGGGTAACACATTGTTTCTTTTATTTTTGATGATTCTAATTGGTTGCCACAGAAGTTGTCACTCTTTTAATTCATACCACTTTGTAGGATAAAGTTTGCAACCTTATTTTACTTCTTATGCTGCTTGAATTTTTTCCACAAAATGAGGAATGACATTCTTTTTTTCAAAAATCCACTTGACTAATGCTCCATTCTCTATTTTTCAGGCTAATGTTGTAAATACAGCACACTGTTTGCGTAGCTACTTTGAACTTTCATATTTAATACAGTGAAGGTGAAGGGGAGTGAATAGTTTGTGTGTACTGGGGCCGAGGTGGATGGTAATTATGACAGGCATGGATTGTATCTTGCGTAGCTCCAAGCCCGTGAGGAGTGGACATCAAAGCTCATTCACCAAAGCACTCTGTAATAAAAGAAGAGGAGGGGAGAGATATTGATTACCATGGGTGAACATTAGCAAATCTCTTTCTCTCTCCTTTTTTTCATATACGTCTTCATCCGTCCATCACTCCTCTCCCGCTCACTCTCTTTCTCTTACTGTCTGATTTACCTCTCTCCACCTCAACTTATGCTTCCTTCATCCCCCATCCGCTCTCCAATCCCCCCTCTCTTATCATTTATTAATCACTGATCTCTTTATTCTGTATTCTTCCCGTGAAGGGACGGTCCACACAGTGACTGTACACTGCTGGTTGTTATCATCATTCCTTTACACCCTTCCCGAACCCTCCTCTTCCTCTCCATCAACGTGGAGATACCTGAGGGCAGGCGGGGTCACTCTGGTCCAATCTAACGTCGTATTGATTCCATTAGATAATTAATGACCCAGGCAGGGGCCAGGGAGGAGCAAAGAGGGGGTTAGGAGAGGGGATGTGGGGCTGAGGATGATGGGAGAGGCGGAGGGACTGGAGGAAGGGGAGCAAGGGGTGGGGGGACGCCAAGGCCCTTGAGAGTTTGAGAGAAACCTTTGGTTTGGAATGATCCAGAGTCGTCAAGGTCAACCGCAGCCGGTGCTCGGATACGAAAGCAGAATGCAGAGCAAGTTGGAATACTGATAGATATGGGGGGGGGGGGGGCTTCATGTCCAGCAGCTGTCGATTGATCAGCGGCTGAAAAATTGTACATTAAAAAGTCTTTTGACTTCCAAATCTTGAGGTCCAACCAGGGCCGTAATGCATGATAAGTAGTTTTCAGCCCTCCAACCAGAATACCAAACTTCATCTCCCCGGACGCTTCAGACGCTCATTTACAACTACTCAACAACATGAAAGGCAAGATAGAAAACTAGCTACATCAAATATTCTGTGCGTGTTATTTCCAACCGTGTTTGCTACATCTTCCATGATATTGAGCGTTCCCTCTGATAAATTATTATTCCCCGGAATATCTACATCGCTGTGGTACGTGAACTTCACTTCGACCTTAAGTTGAAGATAATTAGAGAGAGAGGGTTGGAAAAGAGCTGTAAGAGAGTCTGAAGATACTAATGCTCTAGTATTTTCAGACAATCGATAGATGACAGAAAACCAGAAAGGGAAGACAGAGATGAGGTGTAGTGGGGTTAACATGCCAAAGCCAGACCAGCCTATCCTGAGCATTTTTCTCAAAGGGCTGTAAATGGCAAACTGCAGATAAATCAGCTGTTCAATGCTCCTGTCAGCTCATCCATGGGGTGCAAAAGAAACTAGTCAAAATGTCCCAGTACAGATATCAACAAAAGTTTAAGTTTGAATATTGCAGATTTGGTAAAACAGACTCCAGGGATGCTATTTTAGCAAGGTGCTGAAAGGCTAATCTCCACCAAAACTAGATCTAAAAAAAAAAAAGACGCAAGCTTCAAGACTTGAAAAGACTCCTGTGTGTTTTTTCACTTTATCTGAAATGAAAAAAATATTGTAGGTTATCCCTAAACCCTTTTTATAACTTCCTTGGATAGTAAACTCCTCAGAATTTGACAGAAATCATAAAAAAGCTTCAGAGCTCAAACTATTATCCTCCCCCTTTCCCTACAGCTTGATCCTACTCGTCACCTTTGCACGATGGCACCGTGCATGTGGTCTCTGTTGAGCTATGAAACCTCCTCTGCCTCCACATTCACAGTCTTGGCCAGCCTCTATATTGGGCCCCAGGGGTTGAGGAGATGAGGCATAAAACAACCATGTCTCTACCTAGGGGAGCTGGTGGCACGGCACTGGGGCTATTGTCTGTCTGCGTGCTGTTTGACTTAAATGTGTTCATTTGCCTGATGCCCCTAGCTCCCTGCGGGGAGGGGCAACGCGGGGAGAGGAGGGGCAGGCTAACGAACCACTGACAGCTGGAGGCCCTAATTAAACGTCCCCGCTGAAAATAAACAGAGCGGGAGCCAAGCGAGCAGCCAGAGAGGGAACGCACGGCAAACAGCGGCTGTGTACGCTCGCCGCAGTGCCCTCCGCTCTGTTGCTGTTGAGGCCGTGCCAAAAGTGCATGGCTCTATAGGGCAGGGGTCTCAAACACACACTCACATAAACTACACTGATGAATATGGAGCACTGCAGCAACACATCGTGAACACCTGCGCTCACACTTGATACAGGTTGATCTCTACAGCTGTGGGCGCCGTATATTTTTACACTCAGTGCTCTCAGAAGTCACACTTTTCCTTTTCCATATATTTCCCACTGAGCCGTTACAGAATAAGTCGACTCAGCGGATTGTTTCACACTCTGCGTCCAGATGACACTTCTGACATTCAGCCTGTTGTTGCTGCCTGCTAGCTAGCCAGAGCATTAGCAGTCAAAGTGGCGGGGTCCATTTGGGTGAGTGCATTAATGGGCCGCCCAACCTGCGACAAGGTTATGAGGCTGATTGAATAATTACTGTGGAGGCCCCTGTCCATTACGCCCCTGTGTCTGCTCCGATAGAGGGAGAGATGGAGAGATAGCTCGAGACAGAACGATGGAGGGAGAGATTAGATAAGCACAGATAGGGTCAATTAAGAGATAAACATACAGGTATGGGATGGAAAAAGGCCATGCATGTGTATATGTGTGGGTGAAAATGTGAGGGTAAATTGTTTCCGTCCTCTGTCTCCTTTTTTAATCCCCCCATCCTACTGTATGCAGCTGAAATTGGCATGTAGCACATTTAACCAGGTGAGATAGAGAAGGTGACAAAGGTGAAGTTGTTAGACAGAGGTGTGCTGCCCTCAGCTCGACCCTGTCTTCTCTTCAGCAGACTCTTTGTGAAAAAGCACTGTCAATGTCTCAGTGTGCAAGCTTTAGACAAGCAGATATAGGTTTCCTATATTTGAGTGAAGCCTCAGCCTTAAACATTAGCCAGGGACAAACTATTCTGTCAATGTAAGCACCCTGCGTAAAGGGTTAAATCTTGTGTCGGACAATTCCCCTTGATTGATCAAATTAGCATCTTTACCACTCTCTTAGTGACTTAAATCAACTTGTGGGGCAATCCATTTTAAGTGATCAGAATCTGATATAACCAAAGTCAAGCTGACAGTTCGCTCCCAAAGTCAAGAAAGTTTATCGTAATTAATCATGCGTTAAAATGTAAAAAATGTATTTACCACATTGTGTCTGCATTACGTTTTTAGCTGTTCTGTATTGCTTTTAATTTTCTTCAGCAGTTTTGTCAATACCCAAAAAAATCTGAAACACTAATGAATTCATCAGCCTCAACTGCACTTGAAGTTCACTGTTATTTAGCAAACGATAACATGCTAAGCTCAAACAGTGAGTCTGGTAGACTAAACTGCTCCACGTTAGCATTGTCCTTTTGATCATGTGATCATGCTGACTTTAGCATTCTCTCTTAAGTCTGCTCAGGTTAAAGCTACTGTGAGGTTAGTGTGATACGTTATCTCTCTACTGATATGATCTTTTACATGCTAAGTAGTGTTTTCAGACAAAAACCTCATCCTGCTTGGTTTCAAGTGTTGCACTACCACTCACTGTGAATCCACGGAACATGTGTCCAATGGCAATACCGGTCTGCACGCTGTAGATGGCTCTGTCTGACACAGACTGGACGTTGGCAATGACAGGCATTGACAGTAACTACATGGAAATAATCAGTCTAATTACAGATAGTCTGGTATGCTTTAGCTGTAGTCTTGTTGGTCGTTATCAGTGTTTGATGATTTTACCTCTAGGCTCCTGAAGAGAGACAGGACATTTTGGGAGGAGAGAGTAGGGAATGACATGCAGCAATGGGACGAGGTCGGATTAGAATCCACGGCAGCTGCGACGTGGTCTATAGTCTCTCTACATGGGGCGTGCGACATAACCGCTGGCCTATCCGGCACCCCAAGCAATAACCATTTGTTCAGTTTCTACTGAGGCCACTCTTTTTCACACTGGCCAAGACTGTTAGCAGTAGAAAGAATACTTTTCTGCTTTTTTATTTCAGCCTTTAACTACTAAAGGTATATGACCCGACCTCCCCTTTTACCATCTTTTCTCTGGGGTGAGTCCAACGTTGACTCCTCTGCCTTTGAAATTGGTCCAAGAAGTTTTCCTGCATACATTTTTACATTGGCTGTTTAAGCCTAGATTTGTGAAATGATATCTGCCAAACCTGCCCGGCTTCTGCTGACCCCTCTTAACCAAGGTCAACATAGCAATGCTCAAGCTGGAGACATAATCCATTTTCCTCCGCCCCGGCAAAGCTCTACTGAGTTGATTGTGCTGACCCAGCCGGGCCAAATAGTGAGAGAGATAGAGAGTGAGAGGAAGTAAGAAAGAGAGAGAGGGCATCTCAGGCCCAAGGGCATGACATGGGTGTGCTCGGGGCCACACCAGCCCTTTAAATGTCAACACAGCAATGAGGGGAGGGTGACTGGTGAGGAGCAGGGCTCTCTTTGAGGACATTTGAAGAATATTGGCAACTTTGACCACGGGAGAAGGTGTCGGAGACTGGAAAAATGCATCAATAGATGTGGAGGAGTGGGCAACGGACGGGATGTGCCTCATCTTTGGAGATGTTTGTTTCAAAGTCCAGTCGCGAACAAGTTTGCGTATCCTCTCAGTGAGAGGGGAGGCAATTTGGACATCTGGGATTTTCAGCTTAATTTTGGCTTCAAAGGTGGCTTAGTGTTTTGTTTTATGTCTTTTACCTTGGGAACAGTCCCTGACCTTTAAGTGGGGAAGTACGTACAGTACATAATTGCTCTCTGTCAACCTAACATCCTTCTTTCTTTCTTTCTTTCTTTCCCCCTCTTTGTAGAATATGGCTGCTAGTCTCAACAAGCATATTTAGTAAACCAATTTTTCAGATAGATTAGGTAAGAAATTGTAAGTTGAGTTTACATCCAAGCATGTTAACATACATGATATTCTCAAAAATAAAATTCCTTCAATACAAAAGTGCAAGTGGAGATGTCACAAATGTCCTTAATTGAGAAAAGGCTTCATGCTCGCTTAAGCCTTAAAAAGTATTTTATTCAATGAAATAAACTGTTAAGCAACATAATATAATACAATATAGTATAAATATAACTGTTAATGAATACAAGGATTCAAAAAACCTTTTAAATGGAACATCCCAAAAATGCTCGAAGTTGTATCGGACATGATTATTTTATAGCTTTAAGTTGTGAATTTACTTACATTACTCAAAACTCTAACTTATTTTCCTCTTTCCTCTGCTGTCTGTCATTGAACTCAAGGTCTGAGTCCGTCACACCCTCAGCCAATCAGAGCCTTCGTTAACGCCGACGTCGGCACGCGATTGGGATGGCGACCATGCCGTTTGTCAGCGAGGGGAAGTGTGTAAGTGTGGAGTGGGATTTCCTGCAAGGACTACTGGCCAAGCCTCCCACCCTGCCCTGGTGAGACACAACACACACACACAGACACACACACACAGACACACACACACACACACACACACACACACACACACACACACACACACACACACACACACACGCTGATACTGTATAAGCCTGAATGCATGTCCATGAATTAATTTCTGCAAGGTGAAATCCATGCCTTAGCACCCTTGCACACAGTGACAGCCTGAAGAAGAATTTCTTATCAATGAAACACAACCTAGAAGACATAAGTCTGATCTTGTTGCCGCTTCATTTAACTGGTATTGTTGCCCACCTGCCAATCCTGTCAGAGCCATGAATCCCCCTCCCCTTAGCAGGAGATTAAGTAAATTTGGCCGGAATTATTAATGGGCAGTCATTTACAGGCGGATATAAAAACTAAGCAGAATCAATGTGTGCGTATTGATTGTTCTCTGTGGCCGGGGTCGAGGCGGTATAATAATGAGATGTTACAGAGGCTGGCAGCATGAGTCCACACACACACACACACACACACACACACACAAAGCCACACACACAGTGCGCCCTTAATAGAGAATAGCAGGGAGAAATACAACATCTGTGTCAGCTGATTAATATACAAACATATGTACAAACATAATACACAGCCCTTTTCTGTGTTCTTTCCCTTCTTTGCTCACATGCACACCCCCCACTAGTGGTCTTTCATGGGAGGAGAATCAACAACACAGACACGAGGGAGACAGGCTGGTCCGTCCTGCTCCTCTGGCTCTCTTTCTCACACACACACACAAACACACACACACACACACACACACTTTATTCCAGCGCAGCACCAACACAAATTGTGAAGTGGCTGTGACAACATAATTCCACCACTCAAGCCCCATTGAGGAGAGTCAATACCCAATCAGAGAGACAGGCTACCTGAGCCCCGGCCCCCCTCTGTCACTCTGCCCCTCCCTCTCCTATTGATCCCTCAATCACGGTTTCAGCTCACCAGCCCGGGTCCAGATGAGAGAGAGAGAGAGAGAGAGGGAGAGAGGAAAGGGGGGGTGGGGGGAGAGAGAGAGGGAATCAAGTGGAGGAAAGTGTGAGATAGTCAGCGAGAGATTGTATGTGTGTGTTCACATATTGGATTTTGGAGCAAATGGCATTATTAGGACTCTGCTGTGAAATACAGAGGGATAGAGTTTGTCTGTAATTACGAAGGCAATCTGTAGAAGGGCAGGATGGAGATTGTTTCAAAAGACTTGCAGGAGCTATTAATATCATGTGTATTTATGGAATGAGTTTCTCAACGGAGCTCAGGTCATTTATACAGAGCAAGAATCAATCTACAGGTGGTCAGTACAAGGCCATTATGTGATACCCTTTACTGGGTCAGAATATTTCTCTGCCCTTTTCCTGTTAATTCTCCTCCCTTTGTTTATCTGTTTCTGCCAATTACCACTTTCTTTCCGTCCACACCCCTTCACACTTCGTCTTTTTCACTCGTAAAAACACCCAACCCCCTTTCTGCCCCTCCGCAGTCTTCAGAACCTGCGTAAAGAGAAGTCTCGCAATGCAGCTCGGTCGCGGCGGGGGAAGGAGAACTTTGAGTTCTTCGAGCTGGCCAAGATGCTGCCTCTGCCTGGCGCCATCACCAGCCAGTTGGACAAGGCCTCGGTGATACGGCTGACCATCAGCTACCTGCACATGCGCACCTTTGCCAGCCAGGGAGACCCGCCCTGGAGCCCACTGATGGAGGGAGACAGCAACTGCAAAGGTAAGCAAAAGGGACACACCTAAAAACAAGATTAACAGTCAGGTTCTCTATATGAAGGACATTCAGATCACATATTGAAATTCTCATAATGTTTCATTTGCTTACATTTGACTGCTGATCCATTGTTGTATTTGCCCCTCAGAGGCAATATACCTTAACAATACAGCAGCCATTGCAATATAGCATCTTATTGTACGTTATCTGCACTTTTAATAATCACTTAATTACACCCTCTGGTTATGTACAATTTTATGATTCAAGTTACATTTTCCACCAGTGCTGAGGTGTACACATGTCAATGCAAGCTACCCAGGAGACACTTGACGAATTATTAATTTATTTCAGTCTGTTTCACAACCTGCTAAAACTCCTGATTAGAGCTTAAATTGTGCTTTCATGTCATGTCTCAGATCAGGATTCATGCAGCTCATCCTACAAGGAAAAGGCACAGCACAGATCTTTAGTGTAGCCAACAGACACAAACCAATCAAAACCTGTGTTTCAACTCACATGTCCCTCCTCAATCAAAAGTGATCAGCAGCAGTCTGCCCATTTACTCCCACCCACAGAGAAACCCTGTGCCAAAAAAATATGTTGAGGACCAGGACAATTATCCGGTCCTCTATTAGTGACCATAATTACTTATGCTGCCCAAGCACATGTTCATTCACAGGCCTGTAAACCTACATGTTTCTATAATCATACAAAGACTCTCCATAGGCTGGTGGGAGTGGGATTTATGTATTGATTGGAAGTGTGAAAGTGTGTGTTTTTATGTGTGTAAGAAGGAGTTTGATGATACGCATAGAGGGAGAGAACTATTGGTGCGATTTGTAATTACAGAAATTAACTATATAACGAGGACAGTGTAATTATAAAGCCTGTCTAATTGCTACTATTACTGAGGGGAAACGATGCTGCTACAATTAGAGGTGTGTGTTTATGTGTGTATTTTTGTGTTCGTGCCTGTTCTTGACCGATTTGTGGAAACGTGTGCAAAAAATGTGTGTCATGTTGAAGCCATGCTGGTGTGTGAGTGTGTAGGCTCGTTATACCGCCATATAAACCCTGATGCCTGTTCACATGTTGATTTATAAAGATGAGAAAGTGGTGCTAATGCACAACCCAAATATTATTATAAATACCAAATCAATACTTTTATCAAGATCATTTAAGTTGTGATTTGAACAACAATATTTTTTATTGGAAATGCCTTTTAATAACCAACATGTCTTCATCCTGAAATAACAAAAAAGGCTGATTACAAATTTATCCAAATTACATAACTATGTAAGTGAACTAAGTGATCTCATGGGTTGGGGTAGCATTTCATGACTTTTGGAGATGCTGGTAAAAAATGTGAGTCAGATTAACTTTGTTGTCATTGTTGCAATTGACAAATTACTTTTGTTTTTGAAAAGTAGAGGAGGGGGTGATCCCCAAAAAGGGCCCCAGAAAACACTCATATATTTAGAATGTTCCTAAATCTTAATGGCCGTTTGAAAAGCCTCGTTCACAGCAGACATTTTGACTTGCCATCGCAGGAAAAGCACAGATGTGAAACTCTGTGTCTTTGTCGCTCCAGAAGTAAGAGGGTCTTGTAGCTGCTGCTGCTTTGTTTGATTTGTTGATGTGCTGCCTGTCTGCGCAGGTACTCAGCAGCTTGGAGAAACTGGGGTAAGGCGAATTAATCAGAATCAGAATCAGAAATACTTTAATCCCAGAGGGAAATTCGGTGCCATGTGCCATGGTTTCCCATTTTCTTTTAGGGTGAGGTCACACTGGCCATACGTACCGTGCCGTTGTCAAGCACGATTGGCCCCCCTCTGCGCCATTCCCGGCCAGCGGTCACACTGGCCAGGACTAACCGAGCCTAAGTATGTTTACCTCTTGTATATAACGTCGTAATACAACACATGCATGCTTTACGTTATTATGAAGCGTGTTTACAAACAGACGGACTCGAGAGAGAGGAACAAAAAAGGGATGCGCAGTCGAGTCCGCGTCTGCACATCGGAGAACAACACAGCATGACAGCTACTTTACTGACTTTGCGGCTTATTTTAAGCCATTTTAATCAGACACAGCCATAAATAAATAAAAAAATAATATAAATGCACGGCCAAGTCCGCGGCTGCACATCAGAGAACAACACAGAGAACATGACAGCTACTTTGTAGCTTATATTGAGTCATTTTAGTCAAATACAGCCATGAAACTCTGGATTTCTCCATAATGAAGGCTGTCAGCGTTGCTTGTGCTCGTGCTCGTGCATGAAGTGTACCGTGGCGAAGAACACCTCTCCAAAGTGTGCCAAAGCCAAGGAAGTGTACCATACCTGAACACGGCACGGAGCGGTCACACTGGCCAAACGAACTTTGACTTTAGGGTTGAAGCATGCTTGGGCATGGTACAGATGGCCAGTGTGACCGCACCCTTAGAGTTCTCCAGCTCGCAAAATCTGGATCGGGTCTTATCCCTGTTTCTGAAATCAGGATATGATGTTTACACAAACACAAAAAGAGGATACTTAAAAAAAGATCAAAACCGGGATAGTCCATGTAAACCCACTCAATGTCCACTTCAGGATACATTGCATACCACAAAAGTCAGGACATTTTTAAAGTAAGAAAATTAGTGTCAAAAAAGCACAGGTATAAATCATTTCACTAATGATAACTGAGTTCTGATTGGCTGGCTCGGATTCAGGGTGATGGTATTGTGCATGCTGGCTCACTATCACATTATTGTCATGGGGAAACAGAGCATTTGTTAATGTAATTACTAACACCATCTTTCCCTGCTATGGCATGACATGCACAACCACAACAGGATACTTAATAAAGTCTGTAACACTAACGTCCATGTAAACGCACTCATTGATATTTAATGCTTATTGCGACAGCTACACAGGATATCATGACTTTACGTTTAAAAGGCACACACAGAGTATTTACAGACAGTAATTAGAAACAATTGAAGTTCAATACAAAGCAGTAATAATAATTATCTGAATTTCATACTATTAACCAAAAGTATCCCACTGAAATATCTTATATTCTATAAAACATGCACAGCCCTTTTCTAAAGAGAACGTACATTATCAAGGGTGAATCCAAAGGGATCCATCGATATCTAATCAGGCATGCAGCGTTGCACAATCTGAATGTCTGAGTGATATCCATACGTACTCATAGTCATAGTCACATACTCACACATAGTCATGGCTTTCACTGAGCTTCACACGTAGCGAATTGTTTTGCTTTTCTTGGCCTTGACAGACTAAAAAAAAAAATGCTGTTTAGAAAAGTTGGTGTGCAGGTAGCCTTGCTGTCCCATGCATAAGCTGAAAGTGAAGTAGAAAGACAAATGTGAGTTGTGCTGCTTACACTACAATGAGAAGCTCGGTACAAATGTAAACCATAGCTGTAAATAAAGAATCCTGCAGCAGCTACACGAAGGTCACAGATATTGTGAGGCATTTAAAAGCACACTGAATTGCAGCGTGTTCTACCTGCAAATGACATTAGAGTCTGAACTGTTTCGGGCATTTCTTCTACTGATATCTTGAGTCATTTATTAAATGCTTGGAGATTTCTACAAGCTGGTCATACAGCCTCAGCGGGGCCAAGGCTGAAAATGCAATGCTAATTTGGACATCAGTTTGAACAAGTCTACCCACAATGCATTGGCAGGGTTTTTAAGTGTGATGCATGACTTTAATTCTGTTAGTGGAATGTGGTCAGAGTTCCAGCTGAAAAGGAGAGGAGGGGAAGGGACCGATGTAGAAGGAATAAAGATGAGAGGATGAAGAGGAGTCTGAGGAAAGGAGGAGGGGGAGGTTGCATTCCTTCACTCGCTCCCTCATGTCCGAGGGTTTTTGGACGGGCGAGGGCCAGTGGAGAGCGGAGAGGAAGGTGGAGGATGGAGGAAAGGAGAGGAGAGGAGAGGAGAAGAGAGGGATGTAGGGAGGGAAGGGGAGGGGCCGGTGTGGCTTTTGTCTGCTTCCCACGTTTCAAAGCCAGTCTTGAAAAATGAATAGACAGAGGAAAATCAATTGCATGACCTTCACAGAGAGAGGGAGGGAGAGAGAGAAGGAGGAGAGAGACAGATTATGGAAGGAGGGAGCAAACGAAAAAGGAAAGGAAGGAGAGTAAAATGACCCATGATATTCATTCCATTCACTGTGTGTTAGTGTGTGCGTTCTTGTATGTATTCACAGAGCACATCAAAGGACTCAACCCTTTTATTTGAGATCATTTATATTTCAAAACCTCTACGTATTGAGTCAATTCTGCTTTAGGGGACAGTTGTTTTTGTTCTATTTCCCTCCTTGTTTAAATGTCCAGATAAAAGATCATTCTGGTTTATCTTTACCTAAGTTAAGTTTTATCTTTGTAGCTTTGACTTCATCATTTCTATCAGTCATGTATCCAACACACTTATGGCTGAGAAAAAGGTTCATCAACAATACAATATTGTATATTTAACAATTTTAACCAATTAATCATTAATTGGAATTAAAACCAAACACTGAATAAGACAACAGCTGCTCACTACTACACTAAGTTCGGTAGATTTTAGATTCAAAAAGCCTTCTGGTCTTGAAAGTTTGAAGCGTGTTTCACCTCTAACTCATTGACTGTGATTAAGAGATGGATGTTGCTGACCAAGATCTGACCATTATTTGTTGACTAATGTTTTTAATCCTCTCATTTGGCACCATTGTTGTTGCCATGTTGTTTATTTTAGTCAAAACTGACCATATTGGAGATTTGGGAGTTTGTGTTCAGTGACTGAAATTAGCACCCATCAGGCAGCCAATTCCACCCGCCTGTAACTCAACCTATCTAACCCCCTTATCATTTATAAAGCCTCCTATGTTTCTTTAAATCCTGACCTAATTTGAACCAGTGAGTTTAATAAAAATTCAACTCCTAAACAGTTTTCATGAACGCAAAAATCATGTTGTGACACCCAATACCCCACCCAACAGTAATTGTTGCCAAACATTGATTTTTAACAAATTCACAACATTAACAAATGCCCCTAGATATGTAAAGACGTCATTTTTTCGTCCAAAGAACAAATTGTTTTCAGAAATGTCCTGTATTGCAATCATAGACTGTATAATAAATGAAAAGCAAAAGTAAAGCCCAATGATTTAGAGCTCTCCCTGCTGACTGGCTGGTCATCCATGTAAACTGCTGCAAACTTTAATTAATTAACAAGTAAAAAATACATTTTTCTCATGTACATGGTGTCTGACATTATAATGAGTTCATATCATGCTGGTTTATGTGAGAAGTTTATGGTGTGTTTTCGTCAATTCAGTAGCTCCACCAGCTAGATTCCCTTCTGCACATTTCTTGGCTCTAAATTATATCACCAGCACAATATGGCTGCGCTCGACTAGGCAATGTTTTGGCTTCAATTTTGTGTAATGGAAGGAGCCTTATTTATACACAGTCTATGATTGCAATGTACTGTATCTTAATTCAGGTCAGGTTATTATAGAAGAAAATAGTGACATTTCCATAGAAGTACATTTTGTAGTTGATTTAATACTTGGAACACAAACTACTCAGACTTTATTGAGCAAGTGCAACAGAGTAGCTGGAGATCCCCTCAGTGTTTTACAAGGTACAGTACAATGACAGCTCACAGCAGCAACAGGGCCAGCTCAAGTGTTTTACTGTCTCTGTTAGTGAGGTCAAACACACCTCTATCCTCCCCAGCCATGGTGACATTGACTTTCATTCCCTCTCCCTTCTCTCTCACCCTTGTCTCCTTTCTTTCATTGCCTCTGTCTCCCTCGCCCCTCGTCTCCCTTCTGTCTCCCCCACCTCTTCTTTCTCCCTGTGTCTGCCTCCCCTCTAATTCACGGCGTTTAAAGCAGCCAGGGCTTTTAAGGGAAGTTAATTGCACTCAAATTATGTTCGACCGCGAAAAGAAGCAAGGGAGGAGAGACAGAGATAGAGATAGAGGAGAGATAGAAGGAGGGAGGGATGGATGTCAGGGAGAGAAGATAATTGCGACAGAGGGACACC